>NC_056727.1:591441168-591469079 GCF_019279795.1 Protopterus annectens | reverse complement strand
CTTCTATTGGTGGCCAGTATGCATTATACTACACATATTGTTGTACTTGTCTACACATGTGTGATTGCTGTGGTTTTACATGGTGCTGTGGGTGATACTGTTACTATCTGTGATTGTTATGCATTATGGTAGTAGACACGACCTCAACAGTCTGAATAACCAATTGTTATATGATATCTTCACAACTGACCCACACATGTAGGACACACAGTAGCATGTGGATCTTACATGTACTATATTATACCAGTACGCACTGGTATTGACCGCCACACATTGCTGGGACCATTACTGTTTGACATATAGCCATGTTAGTTACAAGCAAAGACAATAGGGATATTCCTGTCCACATCTGGGAATTCATACTGTGGCCTAGAATGCATTCTGCACATGACACAGTTATTCTACACAAGGGTATCATACAGACAGATACGTGTTATCCAACCCATTCTGTAAACCTATAAGGCTAAAAAGAGTCAGTTATCCACATTTACTACACATACTTTACCAACAGTAACACATAGGTATTACACCCCATATGTATAATGGGTAACAATGTGTACATATAGATAAGTGCTATGTCATTTGTCATTTGATATTTGCATTTACAATGGTATTTTGAAGTACATCAATGTATCACATATGCAATGAGAGTTCTGCATGCATATCCTCCAAGGTGGTTGTACAACTATGATGAATGTCCATTATTGACATACTTTGCTGTGTTTGAACTGTTCTGCAGTAATACGCATACATGAACAGTCACTCACACTATGTATATAAACTGTCATGTGTGTGTGTGTGTGTGTGTGTGTGTGTGTGTGTGTGTGTGTGTGTGTGTGTGTGTGTGTGTGTGACACAGATGACCTAGGCCACAGACAATTCTGGTACATGTAGTTGACAAGTGCTTTAATGCTCCACCAGATGTGTCCAGACACCAGAACTGTGACTTGAGCGACACAAACACATGCTAGGGTAAAGTTTCTGCATGTGCGTGTGCCTCATTATGGCATTCCTGTTCATGTGTGTGTGCATTTCTGATGTGTGTCATCAGCCACAGTTGAACTGCACATCCAGCATCCCCCACTAGGTGACCATGAGAGTTGTCCCCATTGCCAAATGTTTTGTACAGCTGCGTCAGATGCCACTATCTGAAGCATTGCAGCTTCCAGGGCATCCAGCACACACATTTATTATTATGGGCTGGCCATCACACACAAACCGCCACTTCATGGAGGGGAAGCCCTTGTGGATGATGTAGGCCCTACCACACTCACTGGCTGGTGCTTTGATGCATATGTGCATGCAGTGTATTGCACACAGTACTTAGGGTATTCCACTATTGTGTGGAAAAGACACATATTGCTACCCAATACCTTACGGGCATTGGGGATATATACATCATCACTGACAAGTGCTGACATGGCATTCATGAACTGGTGCAGTACCCTGGATGCTGATGTTTGTAAAATCCACATCATATCACCAGTTGATCTCTGGAAGGTACCTGTTGCTGGTATCCTTAGGGCAACACATACCTTGGTTTCCACTGGGATAGGTTTCCCTCTGTTGGTTCTGTGTGTGAGACATGTCCTGCACAGCTCCACAATCTTCTGCAGGTGATCTCTCTCCACTCTATAGCGCTCTATCTCCAGCTCATGTAGCCCCTGGTAGGTTACCCTGTGCCTGCACACTCCTCTCAGTCTACTCACTGTGTGATGCTGAGCAGCATTCACATTGGCAC
Source organism: Protopterus annectens (assembly GCF_019279795.1). NCBI lineage: Eukaryota > Metazoa > Chordata > Ceratodontiformes > Protopteridae > Protopterus > Protopterus annectens. The sequence continues at coordinate 591,467,338 of NC_056727.1, read as the reverse complement.
AACCCTCCACATGTTGCATATGTTGACGTATAATAGCAATGGCAGCCCCTAACATTATGCTGTCTCAGTTAAGCTTTTACAGTTTTCACTTCTCTTAGTATACTACAGTGTTGCAGTGTGTCTGAGAAAAACATGGTGGAATGCTGTTTGTAGAGTTGTACGTGCTGTGCTGTGCTGGCCTACTGTACTGGCTGTGTAATATACTCAGTCTGATTGTCTTCACCTGCTAGCTGTGGTAGTTCTCCTTGGTTAACTTACTGCTATTTGTTTACCTTCCTTTTCACTGTTTGTGTCCACAGTGAGCGGCACCGCGCATAGGAGCACAGTTAAGTGCACATCCGGCTTCCATGTGCACACACAAGCTTATACATGCGTACAAACACTTACACTGGCTTACACAACATTACAATGGGCTTCAACAATCTTACAGTAGCTTACTCGTTCTTCAACTCGCGCACACAGGCAGGCACACATGCACCCATGCTTACTCGGGCTTACAGGCTTGCACGGGCGCAAGCACACTTCACCAGGTTTGCAAGGAACTTCAGTGATATCCATGGCGTACACCATCAGTTTACTGACTTTACCTAGGATAAATCATAACACGCCTCTTCCACTGATGAGTCACTGACAGCAAACATGTGACACACTGCTCCAATAAGATTACAGTGTTTTATACATACACACTCATGATATCACCTACCTTCTACGCTGATAGTCCCCTTAACCTACTCTTACAATGTAGAGGCTTGGCCCATATGGCATGACAAATTGTGCTTCACTATCCTCAGCCTCAATTGCATAGGATTGCCTACTAATGCTTGGTTACATCTCTGAGAGTGCGCTTCCACACATAGCAACCACTACTCAGTAGCCATGTTGTCTTCAGCTTGCCATTCACCTGCATGACGAACTAACTTTTAACTGACATGACAATTTGTATGTATATTTTACATATTTGTCTTGTTTTGTATGCACAGCGTGTATTCAAACAGCTGCGCTACGCTTAAACACCGGAGATCGGGGGAGGACAACTAGAGTTTTATTAATTTCCAATGGAAAAACATGCCACTGGCCTTATATTTGGCCATTGGCTGGCTTCTTCAACTAAATCCATCCTTTATTTGCAGATGACATTGCTCCGTTTAGCTACTTGCAGAACGTTACTCGGTTAACATCCGTGTATATTTCTGCACATAACTCTACTCTTGCACGGACAGCTTACTGTTTCATGTATCGCATATTTTACATCATTTGCATAGCTTTCACCTACAAATGGGGTAATTTGCATATCCTAACATTGTCCATGCAACGTTAGCTTTAGGGGCTGTGTTACGCCCTACAGGATATTGCTGAATAGCTCGGCAGACATCTTGCCTTGCTCTACTCTTACTCTACTGAACACCACCAAAGCTTCGTGAATCCTGGCCTAAGCTTTGCTGTGTGCTAATATGTCTATTTGTGGAGTAAGCATGGCTGCAGGTATGTTTTGACCTGCTACGTCTGTCATTTCTACAGAGCAGCTCCCACTTTCATCATTTGTAGAGGTGACAGCCCTACAGGAACTATATGTACAGCTGTGACATTTGACAAGTCAACACATACCTGCGGTCAATACTAAACTGACTACTTCAGCACTTTTCATACCTTCAGATTTGTCTTGTAGTGGTATAGTCGATAATACTGTTTCCTATAACATGTATCTGTTTCTGATACAAGACATGTCATTTTATTACACCACTACACACAATATATGAAGAAATCACAGGCCAGATGCCATTACATTCCTTTTGTAGGACACACCCGCCCAGAGTGTTGTGTTCCTCACAAAAGCCAACAGGTGCTAATCAAAACATATTCTGCTATCATCTACCTTATGTGTTCGCTGGTATTCGCGCTTTCCGTCAGTGGCAGAACTCACATGCGAGTGTGGGAGACTGAACATTGTATCTGGGACACTGCACAGCACCCTGAGGGACACATTTATGTTGTTTCTATTAACCTTCCACATTGACTATCACAGGGCATAAGTATTCATCAAATTTATCGAGGTACATGCTTTTGACTTATACGTGTTTTGTCATTTGTCATCACGTCTTTCTTCACACCTGTCCACCTAATCTCACTAGTTCTGTACACTTACTTAGGTCAGGGTTACCTTCATACCTCTTAACTGTACACATTTTGGGTAAATGTCCCGAACTTAGACTTCTGATTTTGTTCCTTTTTTACTAATATTGTGCCTTTCTGGTAATTTAGTGGCAAGTCATTAGGGACTGTGGGGTTAGACAATAATGACAGACGTTAGTAGTTTACAATTAATAACCCTCAAAACATTCATACTAATGAATGATCCATTATTCTATCAACGTTCTGACTTTGTAAGAGGAATATTTGAAATATTCCCTATTTGCACTTATTTTAAAATGCCTTTGTCCAGATGTCTTATTCTGATTGAGAGGTATGGTTACCATCTTAATCGTACGCATGTACGCCCATGATAATCGCTTACATGTCACTAATATAAGTCCCTACGTCTTCCCCCAATAGTTTACACAATATCCAGTAGATGGGTTCTTCATTTTTGGAAGTTAGAGGCGTCTGCTATACCCACATAGGAATATTAATCACTCCCATGGGGTGGACCTCATAAATCTGTGCCAACCAACACCTAGGCACCTAGGCCCATTATTGCATACCCATGATTCCCAGACCTGACACCCCTCCACAGTAGTCATAACACATATTTAATGTGAGCGATAATAAAGTATGAAGACACTTCTAAGCACTATCCACTCTCCGCATATCGGGACATATGTCATACATTCTGTCAACCGATGTGTTATTACACTTGCACAAGCTACTGTCGCATGTACAGCTATATTGTAGTTGTGGATGACACTTCTTTGCAGCAATCATTACAGGACAGTGCGTGTATAGATTCACAATTTTTGGGGTCCTGCAAAGGACACCTATATCCATGTTTAAAGAGAAGGACTTGCAGATCTGGCACACTGATACTTTCCGGGCAATAGTTTTGAGAGCAGCAGTGTATTTACCTTAATTGCATGTCTGTATGTCTATCCATACTAGCTATGGATAGACATACATACCTATACATACATACCTATTTATGTACATGTGTTATATCTACGAGGACATTTGTTTATATGTTTGTTAGGTATATATCAATTAATGTTGTATGTGTTTGTGTGGATATATATATATATATATATATATATATATATATATATACGTATATGTATATGTATATATATATATATATATATATATATATATATATGTGTATAAATATACATATATATGTATATATATATATATATATATGTCTGCACATTCTTTATTTCATACATTTATTTAGTTTAAGTCTGTGGATATATATCTATACATAAATGTATATATCCATATATAGACATTACGTGTAGAAACCAGCATTCATTTGCTATGCTGGCGGATTACACGCACAGGCGCACTTGCATTTCCTTATTATGGGTTACGCGCAGGCGCACATGCATATCCTTATTGTGGGTTACATATGTTTACTAAGTCATTGTGCTTACATGGGCTTTATTACTTGTGACAGTACCAGTAAAATATCTGTAATCCGGTTAACGGACATATGCGAAACACACGTTCACCTTTACATATTTAAATGTCTGTACAGCACAGATGCATTCATTACACTTTAACTTTATATGTGCTGTAGTCGTAGTTGAACCGGGACTGCATTCACGTTGGCCGGATGCTGTAACCACTATACTTTTGGTGTTCTGACTCATTTATATGCATACCCATAGTACATAGCTACATTAACATATGCCTCACCGCTTCACTTATGACACAGGCATCCATTCTCCTGCTGGGAAAAATGCGGTACCACATATTACACATTCCCTATTCCCTACTGCTCTGGACCCAAGCTGCATACTTAATCACTGCAGGGATATTCAGAACCCCAAGGCTTATAGTCCTCACACATACAAGTCTTTAATTGTCAGGGTGTTCATGTGGTGATCTGGGTTTAGGCTTGTCCGCCTGGTGAACGGAACTGCCCTGACCGTGTTCAAATGTCAGACAAAGCACATGGACAGAGTTTGTCCATTTTAAACATTTTATCTGTGTTTACAGACACAGGTGTTTGGGCACCTGTCAGCAGCTTATAATGTTGGCAATACATAATATGGGTGGGGGTGGTTACAATAGATAATCCACGGTGAGTGGTGTCCCCATTCACATTTGACTATTTCCTGTATTCATTCATACAAGGATTATTATTTTGGATGTGAATTAACTATGAATTAACTACAGGTATGCAGTAGTACAGTAAACATATGTGAAGGTTTCTTACAGTACAAATGTACGGACCTCTGTAATACTCGGGGACTACCCCACATCCTTCACAACATTTCATGCTAATGTACATACTATTATTCTGTGAACTTTCAAAGTTTGTGACAGCAGTATTTACATCTGTCCCTATTTGTCCACCCATCATTTTAGGCTTTGTCCAGATTTTGTTACTATAATAGGTTGAGAGGCGGTGTCGGTATGTGATTGAGTTGAATATATACTGTCGATAATTTAGTGGGGAGTAGGGTTACCACCTCTTCCTCTTTGCGAGGTCCCACTTTGGACAGTTGTGTCCTGCGACGAAACCTAAGACATGGCAAATGTCCTGTGATTTTAAGACAAATATATATTTCTTATTTTCTTTAATAGTTGCATGATACAGGTATTTTGTATCTGAAACACATAACTATTATTTGGGATAGCATAAGCAATTCAAATGCTATGAAATAAAACAAATGTAATTCTGTCCTTTGCACTGGCCGGGGGTATGTTTTATCCTGCAAATTCTCACATTTCTACAAAAGATGTCCCACCTTGGGCATCTGAACAGGTGGTAACCCTAGTGGGGAGACCTGCATGGTGGACAGGTGTTCCATCCTGCGTAGTATGTTTTGCATGTCTGTTTAGAAACTGAACAGTACCGTGACTACACATACATGTTTTGTCCAGATGTGTACAGTACTAGACACCGTGGCGTGTAAACAACCCTGATGTTTCAACAGGTTACTTATCCCACGCAGGATGTACACACATTTTGCCAAAACATGAACGCTCGGGCATTTGGATTTACGTAACTGTGATGGGATGTTTACAAACGTGGGATACATATTTGCAATCCTGACACTGCCTAGGACGATACTTCCTACTACATATGGGGAATACTCACTATGTGTAAGTGTACGGTTGCGCAAGGCTGGTAGCTGGATTTGGTGGACATTCGGACATGGGTGCGGGTTATGTGCTATACAGGGGATGTTGCGTATTGCATTTGCATGCATGGGTTCTGCATTTGGATGTCCCGGTTCCGCATATAGCATCCTATGTGTATGTGCCGGTTAAGTTCCTGTTCATGTGTATAGCACATTTTAATATTCATACGTTTGTGTGAGTTTGGTATACAATATGGACTGTCAGGTTTCTTTACGGTTGTTATATGGCCACAACTGCCCAGCTGTGTACTATCACTACCACTGTGGGACTGCTGGTGACCCTGCCCATGGGGCTAGACGTGTGTATTGGCGGCGCGCTGACATGATGCGCTTTACTTCCACTGGGTATAACTACTTACAGTGCAGTACATTATGGACACACAATTTTAAATATCATTTGTTCCATGGACGGAAACTCATATTGTGTTGCGTGCATTTCTGTTTGGTTCTCAATTTTGTGTGGCCGGGAACTGTCTTGCATGCTTTGCATACGTTTCATTATCCATGGACACTGATAGGTGCGATTACTATTGCAGACAGACTAAAATATTCAGCAGTTTAGGTTGCTCATCGACAGCCGACATTGACACGCCTCCGGGTGCAGCTTAGTAATGCCCCATGCACTCGCGCACGTGTCCTATGCACGTGGATGTGGTGACAGCGCACCTTCATTAATATGCATATGGCGCTACTACACCATATATACACCGCACGGCCGGCGCAGGCCTTACACCGGCCTTGCGCCGAGCTTCATGAATCCGGGGGTGTATTCTAAACATTAGGTATAAATATTATTACCATCTACTTAGATTAAGTAATACGTTTTGAAAGACTTCATTAATAAGTGTGAATATGTTAAATAATTGTGTGTTATAATCTTTTACTGAGGTTTTATATATGCTACATCTTACTTTACTATGACTGAATTGCTTATCTATCTTTCATGTAAATATTAACTGCTTATACAATAAGTAGACATTTATATTGTATTAGAATTCTGTCTAATCTGCAATAGTGCTATATCTCTTCAAAATGATATAAATATTGCTTATTCCTATTACAAATATTCTCCACATGACAATTCAATTTATGGTGCTCAGATGTTCTGGATTGTCAACGTATGAATGATAATCTGATGGACTTAGGTTTATCCATCAGATTAGGAATGATTTTCATTCCATGGCTACTGCGGATCTTAGTTTTGTTAACATTTATTAATTTAAATTTATTTCACAAAAAACATTTTTAGTATGCCTGACTAAAACATTACTTTATTGGTAAACACTCAAAGTATAAAACTGATAATTTCCTTTAAAAGCTCAAACATATAGTTTACAGTTATTAGGGCAAAATGTTTAATAGTCACAAAAAACAAAAAATACATAGTCTAAATAACCTAAGATGGATTTAACTTTATTATCTTAAAATACCAATGGCTTAAACAATCCTAGCAAGAGATCAAACCTACTGAAATATTTAAAACGGAACAAAGCACAAATTGTCTTACTTCAAGAAACCTATTTAAAAACAAATAACAATTACACATGGTATCCTAAGGAATATATGATATTGGCACAATCCACTTATAAGACAAAGACAAACCGGGAAAAACTTTTATGGAAAACAAATGTGATTAATCCAGAAATCATTTATAAGTATGAAGATAAAGAACCCCCTTATGGCATTAGTAACAGTTAAATATAATAACAGAATATGGACGCTAGCCAATCTATGCTGGTTCCCAGGCATTGGATCAGGAACTGTTAAAAAACACTTGGATTTCATTTCCAATAATTATAAAGACAACTTAATATTAGGAGGAGATTTTAACCGTATAGTTGATATTTCTGAAACTACAAATAAAAGACCGCTGCGTACATCTGCTGTATCAGAAGCTTTAAACAAGTGGGTAGAATAATTTCATCTTGTAGATACTTTCAAATTTAAAGAAGATAAATCTTTGTTGTTTTCCCATCAAGATCACAAGTTAGGTACCCAAACTAGAATAGATAAAATATTTGGTGCCCATGACTTACATTCTAAAATCATTAATTTTTCAATCACTCCCTGACCCTTTTCATTCCACAATTCATTGATACTAAAAGTTCAAAATGGGTACAAATCATTAATCTTTAACTCCAAAATTCCAGCATATATAACTAAAATTAAAGAGTTCAAACCCTGGTTATTATCTGAATTACAGTTCTTCTTAGATATTAATTACACCACAGAGATAAATAAAATAATGATATGGGACTCATTAAAATGTTACATATATGGTAAAAACCCTAACTTGGTATAACAAAAATCAGAGAATGGGATTCTGAATTATTAGATCTACAATCCAAAACAAACTTTTGCCAGTAAAAGCTGAAAAAAAATCAAAATCATTTGGATATGAAAAAGAAAGTAGAAGTATTAAACAATAAATACAATGAAATTCTAACACATAAAACTAGTCTAGCTTTACAAAAACTAAAAATTAATACATTGGCCACTTCTCCCAAATATCTACATAATTTATCCATAAGAATCAAAATACGATCAAAAGCTAATAACAGTAAAAGTATCTACCATGAAAAGAAAGGGGAAAATGTCTCGGATATCGGTGACATTCTTGATGCCTATAGAAATCACTATATGGAACATTTCCAAAAGGAAAATATACATACTGATCAATTAAATCTAGATGAAAAATGTTCTAATATACAAAAAATACCAGAGAAATTAAAACTAGATCTGCAAGCACCCATATCCTATAAAGAAATGGCAGATACAATACAAGAGGGTAAAAATAATAAAGCTCCAGGTATAGATGGCATAGTTATGGAAATATATAAACTTTTTCCTTCAAAGATACTACCCCTCTTCCATAAAACTCTATTAGAAATTCAGTCACAAGCTTTAATACCATCCTCTTGGAGATATTTCTTAATCACACCAATCCTAAAGGAAAACAAATCCCCAAACCTCTGTACCTCATATAGACCTATATCATTATTAAATAATGACTATAAGATATTTATGACAATATTAACTAACACAATGAAAATACCACTATCCAAAACAATAAATAATGATCAATCTGGATTTATATATCATAGACACACACGACAATATTAAAAAGATAATTTCTCTTACAGATTATGTTAATAAAGAAAATAAAGGAACACTCATAACTGGCTTAGATATAGAGAAAGTCTTTGATTCCCTAAATTGGGACTATTTATTCAAACTTCTGGTGTTATTTGAATTTCCTCCTTCCTTTGATCATCTACTAAAGAATATATATACAAATAATTTAGCGTATGTTAACCTAGGTCCTTTCACCTCTGAATCTATACATATAACAAAGGGTACTAAACAAGAATGTTCCATATCACCGATTCTATTTGCTTTGGCTATTGAAATACTGGCAGATTCAATACGTAACAATACAAAAATCAAAGAAGTAGATGTTTATGAACAATACAATTCTAAAGTAGTGCTCTTTGCTGATGACATATTAATAACATTATCCAATATAAAAGAGACATTAGAAGAATTAGATATTTTAATTGACACATTTTATAGGACTTCAGGACTCTATTTCAATAAATCATAATGACATTTTTTATTTTTAAATTAAAAAAAAAGAATTGCAGATGAAGGGGAATCATATTATAGGGAAACAAGACTCTACCATACAATATCTAGGAATTGAGTTATGCAAGGATAATAATGAATTAGTCTCAAACTACTACAATAATACCATCAATACAATTAAAATATCTGTGTAAAAGTGGAACAAAATAATATTAACATTTGAAGATAGACTACAGTTAATAAAAATGGTTTTACTACCCAGTATTCTATATATACCTTTGGCAATACAACTGTTACCAGAAAGGAATATACTCAAAGAAATAAACTCATGCCTAATAAAATTTTTATGGTTTCCAAAAGAAACAGAATAGCTTTAATACATCATATCAGACCATGGAAATAGGGAGGATTAAACTTTCCTGATATAGAAACATATATAAAAGCATCAATATATAAAACAATCTCAGATTGGATAAGTCCAAATTGTTTTGCAAATTGGAAATAATTACTAACTGTATTTATTATCAATAAATGAATTTGATTTACAAAAAAATTTCAAACAACAGATAAAAACAATTCGCCATGGCACATACTATGTATTAGTATGCAATATAACAACTAAGCCCACTAAAACTCATATGATTATTACATTGACTCATTTAGGAATATTATTAATGCAAATATAGATTTAAAAATCTGGTTTGCTCTTTTAACACCATTCATAGTTACAAAGAGCTATCCACATAAAATATACAGAGAAATAATTAATTCCTGGAAACAGAAAGGATTTGTTTGTTGGTTTCAATGTATCAAAGAACTAAAAGTTCTGGATATGCAAACAACAGAAACAACATACAAACTTCCACAACAAGATTGGCTAACTATGCAAAACATTCTGACATATTCGCAAGATTTATGCAGAATAAATAGTAATTAATCATTTAAAGAAATACCTAAACTTACGAAATACCTATATGAAATCATATATAATGATTATGACATGGGAAACAGTATTTCGAAATTTTACAAGATATTGATAAATTATAAAACAACACCCAAATCCTTATATTGGAATTATATAACAAAAGGACACTCATTATAGCTAACTGAAGAAATTAAACAAATATTTTATTATCAATAAAACATACAGCCTTTACACAACACTGGAAAGTTTTTAATTAGAAATGCTTGCACAGAGCATTCTTAACTCTAGATACAATTACTAAAATTAATTCTACCACAAAGGAAATATGTTGGAGGTGTGACCAAATACACAATGCAGTTTGGAATCGCATTTTTTTCGACTGTGTTAAAATTAAGCTATTTTGGAATGGTATTAAAAACTTTTTACAAGTTTTATTTAATGAATTGTTTAACTTATCTAAAGCTCTAGTATTATTAAATGTGTACGAAGGTCCTCATCTGAATAAGTCAAATATGTATCTAGTATGGAGAATAGCTCACCACCACACAAGGAAAGAAGCCAGTGATTACCTTTATATTTTATTAAAATTATAGTCCAGTTCAGTAGTAGATCCACAATATAGTCCCACAAAACAGGTAAAATAAGCACACACTGGATCCAATAAAATCTGGTTAGCAGCAAACACAAAGCATAAAATGCAGACTCCTCTAGCGCCTCATCCTTTACAGAGTACATCCCTACTTCACATATTCTATCTTTAAATAGCATGATTAGAAACAATTAACCAATCATAGACTTAAATTAATTAAAGAAAACATTTCCAATGACATTCTTGATTCATTCCATATGGAATTAAAGTGTTAAACTTCAGAATTAAAGTAGATTCTAACTTCCAAAGTTGTCTTTTAATATCAAAGTCATACATTTGTTGTACTTGCCCCAAAATTGTAGCTTGTTGTCGTTTGTCTTTCGGCTTTTCCCGCTTAGGGGTCACCACAGCGGAACTCCGGTCCGCTAATGATTGGCAGTTGGTTTTTATGGTGTCGAATTGCCAGCCTGACGCCAAACCTTCAACAAAGGCACGGCCATTCAACGCATGTCTTTCGATTGCTCATTCAACCGCGGGGAGGACATGCAGACTCCACACAGAAGGCACTCCCAACCCAAGCCGGGAAATGAACGGGAGAACCTCTTGCTGTGAGGCAACAACGCTACTGCTGCACCACCGCGGCACCAAAATTGTAGCTTGTAAGCCTTGTATATTTCCACTGTGACATTCTTTAAAATGTAATGCAACAGGACTTTCTTCTTTGTCCTTTTTAACATCCCTAACATATTCCTTCAAACTTTGTTTGAAACTTCTTTTACTTTCCCCTACGTATACCTTACCACAGGGACATTTCAAACCATAATCTATTCCAGTACTGTCACAGAAAAATCTCCCTTTTGATGTAAAATACTTTTCATTAATTTTATCACAACTTTTTGTTACATACTGGCAACAACTGCACTTCCAACAAGGGAATGTACCTGTTACACCTACCCCCAAACTCTTACGACTTAAAGGCAGCTGAAACTTGCCATGCACCAAGAAATCTCTTATACTTCTACCTTTCGAATAAGAAAACATGGGATACTTATTTGCTCTTATATTAAGGAATTCATTTTTTTCTAAAATACCACAATGATGTTTTACCAAATTTATTAAAACTTCTGTAAACACTGTATATTTTGGTCACATAACATAATTTTTGTTTATCCTGTTGATGCACTCTGCCTTGCATGCTATACCTGCTTTTAGTATTATTTTGTTGTACTACCCTCCTTGTATTTTCTTCCACCACTGTTTCCTTGTAAAGTACATTTATGTACACTTACCATAAATATAGATGTTTGAGTGTATTCACTGTTGCAGTCATTACATTTGGGTAATCTGCTGGCAGGTTGCCCTCAGTCAGCATGAATTCCAAAGTCTTGGGTCCTGCGTCGGTTGCTATTTTCTCTTCCATGATGTCAGGTTGTCAGGGGTATAAAACATGCAGCCGACGCCATTTTTTTTAGTTTTTCTTGCCCCCGATGTCAGGTGCCCCCAAAAAGGTAGCAATATTTTATATATATATATATATATATATATATATATATATATATATATATATATATATATATCTGTGTGTATATATATATATATATATATATATATATATATATATGTATATATATATATATATATATATATATATATATACATGCATCAATATAAACTTTACCTTCATCTACAAGCAAATACACCACATTGGTTGTAGAAGATAGAGAAGGAAAGATAAACTTTAGAATGACAGGGGGATGGGGGGAGGGTAACCTGGACTGCAACAGTGAATACACTCAAACATCTACATTTATGGTAAGTGTACAGAACTGTACTATGTTCTTTGTGTTTCACTGTTGCAGTCATTACATTTGGGTAGAATCCCAAAGCTATGGTTGGGAGGCTGGAGCTAAACAGCATTAGGTGCAGCTATAAGGCCCTGCAGCACTGCAGTGGCAAAGCCTGCCCTGGAGTACAGGACTCCAAGTAGCAACCTCTAGAATGTCTTTGGTTGGTACTCCTCTGAGAAAGGCTGCTGAAGTAGCTGCAGCTCTGGTGGAATGAGACCTAATGCCCTTGGGCACAGGTTTACCATGGTGTAAGTAGCAGAAACGGATGCAGTGGCTTATCCACTTTGAAACTGTCTGCTTTGAAATAGCTTTCCTTCTGATCCTTCAGCATATGACACTAGTAATTGCTCATTTTTTCTTAGAGTTTTAGTCCTGCTCAAGTAGAATCTTAGCTGTCTGTGTACATCCAAGGAATGCAGAATTATCTCCCCTTTGTTCTGCAGATTTGGATAAAAAGTTGGCAGATGAATTGTTTGGTTAAGAGCCACACTGGAAACCACCTTAGGCATAAAAGTAGGATTTGTCCTCAGAGACACCCTGTCTGTGTAAAATATGATAAAAGGCTTTACAGCCATGAGGGCCTGTAGCTCTGAAACTCTAATTGCTGAAGTAATTGCTAGTAGCAGAGCTGTCTTCTATGATAAGAACTTTATATCAGCGGTAGCAGCTGGTTCAATTGGAGGCAGGGTGAGCTTTTCCAACACATAATTGAGGTCCCATGCAGGTAATGGTGATCTTTTAGGAGGCCATATATTTTGGCTCCTCTAAGATACTGCTTTATTAAAGGATGAGAAAAGATTGGTGGCTCTGTATTGTAATGAGCTGAATTGGCAGAGGCATGGATTTTGATTGATGAGAAAGATAGGCCTTTGTCAAGCATCTCAGTCAAGTATTGAAATATCTGAGGAATATGTGGCTCTGCTGCATCAGTTCCATGTGCTTGATTCCAAGCACAGAATCTCTTCCATTTGTCAGCACAAGATTTTCTAGTACTAGGCCCTCTGGCTTCCAAAATGACATCCATCACAACTTTACTGAGAGGTGTCGTTTGTATGATTACATGATTAGCAATGCTGCCAGGTTCAGAGTCTGTATTTGATTGTGCAGGATCTGATTGTTTTGCTGGGACAGTAGTTGTGGTCTTTGAGGCAAGGTCCAAGCTGGGTATTGAGACAAGTTCCTTAGGATTGGGTACCAGTACTGGCGGGGCCAGTCCGGGGATATTAATATCATCATTGGCTTCTCTTGTCTGACTTTTAGGAGGACCTTGGGTAAAAGAGGCAGAGGAGGAAAGGTGTAAACTGATATGCTTTTCCAACTGAAGGATAGAGCGTCCACTTTCCATGCTTGTCTGTGATAAGTTTTTGTGCAGAATCTTTTCAATTGATAATTCTGAGGACAGGCAAACAGATCTATGTCTGGGCTCCCCCATTTCTCTGTTATCATGCTGAAGACTTGTGGATTTAGTTTCCACTCGTGAGGATCCATAAGGTTTCTGCTTAAACTGTCTGCCAAAGTGTTTTGTTTTCCTGGCTGGAATTGAGCTTGAAGATGTATTTGGGTAGGTCAAAGCTGTGTCCCACAATGCCATGGCTAATCTGCAAAGGGGGTATGAGTGTGTGCCCCCTTGCTTGTTTATATACCACATGACTGTGGTGTTGTCAGTCTTTATCAGTAGTTGCCCTGGATGAAGTAAGTCCTTGAAGGCTGTTAGGGCATTTTGAACAGCTAGCATCTCTTTCTAGTTGATATGTAGATGCATTTGTTTTGGTGCCCATATGCCCTGAATGCATCTTCCTGCCATGTGGGCCTCCCAGGCATAATCTGATGCATCTGTTGTTAAGGTTTGGCTGGCAGGGGGTAGAGTGAAGGGCCGTCCCATGTTTTGGTGACAGTCCTTTGCCCACCATAGAAACTCCTGTTGCAGGCAGGGAATGAGAGGAATCATTGTTTCCAGACTGTGTGAATGTTGACTCCATAAACATTTTAGGTACCATTGAAGTTTCCTCATATGCAGTCTTGCATATGGAATTAGTAGGATGCAGGATGCCATGAAGCCCAGAGCCTGCAGAATTTGTCTTGCAGAAGGCTGTGCTTTTGTTGCCATCAGTTTGAAGTAAGTAGTCAGTTGCCTTTGTTTGTCTGGCATGAGGTAAGCCATCTGGGCAGTTGTATTCAAGCTTGCACCCAGGAATGTTATCTTTTGAGAGGGTACCAGTTGTGATTTCTTTTCGTTTATTGCGTACCATAGGCATGTTAGAAGCCTTTTCACAAACACCAGGTGTCGAAGAAGAGTGTCCTTGTTCTCTGCTTGAATGCGACAGTTGTCCAAGTAAGGATATATCTGTATACTTCTTTGTCTGCAAAATGCAATTACTGGTGCCAGACACTTTGTAAAGAGCCTGGGCGCAGTAGATAAGCCAAAGGGCAGTGCAGAGAACTGGTAATTCATTAAGCCAGCCTTGAATCTGAGGTATTTTCTGCACAACTGTCTTATTGGGACATGCAGGTATGCCTCTTTTAGGTCTAAAGTCACCAGCCAAGCATTCTTGCCCAGCATGGACAGAAGCTGCTGCAAAGTCAGCATTTTGAATTTTGGAATGTCCAGGTATGTGTTCAAAATCGATAAATCCAGTATTGGCCGCCAGGCCTTGTCCTTTCTGGGTACCAAGAACAGTCTTGAGTAAAAACCTTGTCGTTTTTCCTGTTCTGATATTGTCTGAATGGCCCTCATATCCATGAGTGACATAACCTGTTTCTGTACCTCTGCCCATTGATTTTTTTGGCAGATCTGGCCAACCATTTGCCATTGGCAGAGTGTGGAAATGGAATTGGTATCCCTGTGATACGATGTTTAGTACCCACTTGTCCTGGGTTATTAATTGCCAATTTTGAGCAAAAAGTGCTCATTTTCCCCCTATGGGTGCTGCCAAAAAATAAGTGCTTGGTGTAAGCAGAGGGAAGTCAATGGGATTGCTTTCTGTAGGTTTGTGCTTTATCTCCTCCAGATTTGGAGGTGGATGCGCCCCATTGCTTTGACCTATATGAGTCTTGCGCCTGGTATCTGGAACCCTTAGGGTGTCTGGACTTGCCCCTTTGAGGTCTGTCTAACACAGGAAAGGACCATTTTTTTGTAGGCCAGTGTCTACTGAATCTTGCTAGCTGCACTTTTAAGAAGTCTTTAACAGTTTGCATAGACTTAGCTTTGTCTTCCATTTTTTTTAAAAACCTCTTCTGCCTTAATACCAAACAGAGAATCATGCTGTAAAGGTGCATCTAGCAATTTAGCTTTAACATGATCAGGCAAATTTTGTTCCTTTAACCAGGCATGCCTCCTAATCACAGATCCAGTAACTGCGGCCCTGCAGGAGGCCTCTAAAGAATCAAAACCACATTGCAAAGAATGCTTTCCAACTTGTTCAGCTGTATGCAATAATTCCTGCAACTCTTTATTTTCTGCACATTCTGAAATCAACATAATTTTCTGTTTCAGCAATCCCATAACATGTTGCTGGTACTTAAGCATATGAAATTGACAGTTTAAGGCCCTGATTGCCAAGGTTGCAGATGTATAAACCTTTTTTCCCCATCTGTCCAGTGCCCTTGAATCTCTGTCAGAGGGGGTAGGATTTTTTGCTGTTGAGGCCTTAACTCCCTTTGGGCCCTGTGAAATAGTTTCAGGATCAGCAGCAGGGTTTCTAAATAAAAATTTATGCGAGTCAGGGACCCTGTAATATCTGTCAGGCTTACTGGGAGCCAGTGGTAAGGGGTCAGGGGCAAGCTTGACTCCGAAAACACATCATCCACAATGTCTAAAACAGGGGGAATGGCTAAAGGCTTGTGCTGAGGGAGAAGAAGGAAATCCCTGAGCCTCTTTCTTGATTCTGAGAAGTCTTGACTCTCCCAGTGAAAATGCTCCCTCAAAGTATGCAAGGTTTCTCCAAATGAATAATCCTCAGGAGGGGGATGCAGACAGAATAGACTCCTCAGCATCAGAATCCTCATAGGGAGGTATAGAAAATTCCTGATCAGAAGAGGAATCAGAAGAAATAGAAACCTGATCTGAAGATTCATAATCAGTGTCTTGCCTAGGCCTCTTATCTGGAGGGGGATGGGTACCCCTGATCAAGGTAATAAGGTCGTCAGCCATTTTGATCATCTGTTTTTAGGCATAGAGGCCTGTGCACGTGGCTCATGCATCGTTTTTTTAGTTTTAGAAGTTGCTTTTGTCTTTGGTTTTGCAGCTGTCGTCGGTTTGATATACAAATGTTGAGGTCTGAATACACCCTCAGAAGCTGGTGCCTGCTCAGCGGCTCTGGACCCATCCAAGGGAGATACATCCGTCGGTCCAATACCTTGAGTATCTTGCGGCATGCCGGACTCCACATGGGTGTCGGTAGAGGCCTGCGATTCAAAGGTAGCGGGTATCAGGGGCTGCGAAAGTGCCTCACTGAGTAACGGCGAACCGGCGACTGGCTTAGGAGAAGCTTCATCATCAGTTTTGGATCTCGACTGTCTTTCTCTGTCCTTTTATTTGCATTTTTTATATACTCCGGTAGTCAGATTGCTATCCGACAACATTTCTGGGTACTTAAATCTGTTTCCAAAATACTTTGATGCAAAAATATACCGACGTTTAATAGTGCGTTAGTTAAATCTAGCACAAAATTGACAGCCAGGCACGTTGTGATCAGGGCCTAGGCAAGGAATACAGTATAAATGGAAATCCTTATGAGGTATTTGCTTCCCACAAGTAATACAATTATTAACTTTTTCTGACATTGGTAAAAAGCAAGAAAAAAGTTTCCCCAATGGGGTACTTAGCTTTAGTGAAGACTTTGGTTCTGAAACTAAAACTCAAATATTTCAGTAGTCGGCCGGCCGGCACTTGCAAAATCCTTCTGCTTCGGGCATCGCGCGGCAAGAAAGACTACAGAAAATGGCATCGGCTGCATGTTTTATACCCCTGACGACCTGACGTCATGTAAGGGAAGACAGCAACCGACGCAGGACCCAAGACTTTGGAATTCAGGCCGACTGAGGGCAACCTGCCAGCAGATTACCCAAATGTAATGACTGCAACAGTGAAACACGAAGAAGATCCTCTGGTTACAAACATGTGTGCTGTTTTTACTATTTCCTTCCCACACTCTATTTTGTCGCTACATATTCTTTTTATTTTAAGAAATTCCCCATATGGGACAGATTTAATAGTGTGGGGAGTGATAGCTTTCCCCATGCAGTATATAACCACTCCCTTCAAATTTTCTATGTAAACTTGTTTGTATTCTACCATCATTAACACCTTGCAAAGTTATATCAAGAAAGTTTACTTTAACACCTGTCTGTATTCCATCAAACTTGATATTATAGGGATTTATCTGAATTTTTTGCACAAATGTATGCACTTCTTCTCACCCCCTTCACAAATGAATATTAAATCATCTATAAATCTATAATAACTTATGACATATTTCCTAAAAAATTCATTACTATATACATATTTGTTTTCAAACATGCCCATGAAATGATCTGCCCCCATGGCTGTTCCACAAAGCTGCCTATAAAGTTCGCCATTGAACTCAAAGATGTTATTATTTAAACAAAAATGTATTAGTTCAATAATAAAATGTGTTTTAGGCAAGTCCTTATAAAAAAATAATATTGCTTCTACGCCATGTACATGTTCAATATTTGTATATAAACTGGTAACATCCACAGCAATGAAAAACATGTCCTTCTTCCACTTCACATTTCTGATTTTACTTAAAAAAATAAAAAAAAATCTTTGGTATAAGACCTTAGCTTCTCTGCTTCTTCTTTCAAGTAGGAATGTAAAAAAAGAGCTAAGTTATGTGTAAAATAACTGCATGCAGAGACTATGGGACGTCCTGGTGGATCCACTAAACCTTTGTGTATTTTAGGGACACAAAAGAAGTACGTCATAGTGTTATCTTTAACTACAATTTTTTTCTATACATCGTCTTGTGAGAAATATTTTAGTCTTAACCCCTTCATTAGCAGTTCTTTGTATTTAATTACTACTTCTTTATAACATCCCAGCTCCACCAAGGCATAAACTTTAACATTCTTTAAATGAGCATAGCACATATTCAGAAACTGATTATAATGAAGCACCACTAATTTTCCCCCTTTATCTAATGGTTCTTCTACTGGACTGGACTATAATTTTAATAAAATATAAAGGTAATCACTGGCTTCTCTCCTTGTGTGGTGGTGAGCTGTTCTGTTTCCAGTTCGTGGTGAAGTAGTATGGAGAATACTTGCAATCTCAAGGAAGTGTATAACAAGAAGATGGAATACAAACACAATACCAACTTTGGAAGACTTCTACAGCCTACTGAAGACCACAGCATTGTTGGAAATTAAAATTAAAGAAATAAAGATTCATCCCTAAGCCATTTATTAACAATCCATGGAAAAAAGTCTTATCATTGATTGACACTTTACTATAACTGAACAGATACACTCTGATAACTGGATTGTTATACCTATAAACTAACTGTATATATTGAGCTCTGTAATAGTGTCAGGCTGATGTAAATAGTGTACATAGTTATTTAAGCTGTTATATACAAATACTATGGAATTTATTTAACTGTATTTGAAAAATAAAAAAAAATTGGAGAACAAAAAAGAGTGGCAGTGATTTATCACGGGCACTTGTCTTGCGGTACAGTAAAGTCATTTATCTACTGAAAACTTCTATCAGTAGCCATTGATGTAGAGTTTTTGGCAATCTTGGACTTTTTAGCAGATTGGATCCACAACCAAGATTTGCATTAAAATGATAAGAATTGTAAATCTATAACTGAAGCAGAAAAAAGACATGAAAGGCTCGGGCATGAAAAGATGTAGCGCATGCAAACAATGCAGACACATGTTTGAAGAAAGTAGCTTTTTTGTCCATGTCTTTCCCAGTTTAATCACTGTAAAGGGAATGTTTAATTGTAACATAAGAGGGGTAGTTTACATTAGTTTTTGTGCATCTTATCCACTGTTTTATTTTGGCAAAACTATTGGCCCCTTGCGAACAGGAATATGCCAACATAATTATGCTACAAGCAGAAAAAAATTCCTGTAATGCGCTTTACAAACATTCTGTGACATGCAAAGACTTTAGAAAAATTCAAATTTACTACCTTCGTAAAAACTGAACAACTTGAAAAGGACAGTGATTGGGAAACCTTGGTTAAAAGAGGGAATATCACTGGCAGATATTTTTGAACGCCACTATCCCTCCAGGTCTTAATGACTTTATATCCCTTAAACCTATACTGAAAATGAAGGCTGACATTCTGTCATAAAAAATTTTTTTTGCAATCAATAACAATTCTTACAACTGGCGTATGATTATCTTATTTTAACATACTTTTAAACATATTTTCTATACTATATATAGATATATACACTCATATTTATTTGATTGTATTTATCAATTTTAATATTGCAAACTTCAGTATAATTTTATGTGGTATCCCTTTAAGGAATCTGGTCTGCATGTGGCGCCCTTTCTTAGATTTAAATGGAAGGAAGTGATTTTGCAATTTGTTTCTGAAGAAGTCCCTTTTATATGGAACGAAAGCGCTTATACTGTTTTAGACTGTTCAATAAAGGATCCATTTGTAGCTTCTGGTGCAGCATTTTTTTTATTTCTACTTTACTTAAAAAATACACGTCACCACGTTGTCTGAAACCGCTATCACAGTGACCTTGTTAGCAACTACACTAACAATCACTTTATCTGCTCATAACATTCTTTTGCCTCTAAAGGCAAATCTGCAGATAAGTCTTTGAAACTGTAGACAAAAATGTCAATGGTAACCTCCTTCTCCATTAAGTTCAAGAAAAACAAGCCTTTTTAATGGGTCTATATTAGATCACCGAACGCTTAAAAAAGTGAACGGTGATTGATCGAACTTATGTAAGTGAAAGCTTACAATCTCGAACTGTAAGAACAGCAATTTTTTTCCTAGGGAAAAAAAAAATCGCTGATCCAAAACACATACACAAAACACAAGCACACATACACCTAAAATCTGACACCTAACCCTACACTAAACTATACACACACCACTAACTATCCACTTACCTTAACCCAAACCCTAACCCTAAGGTCCGTCACTATCGCACACTCACCTCACCCGCCCTAACCCTCACGTCCACACAATCGCACACTTACCTGTACCTGACCTGTAACTTTCCACTACAGCACTGAAAATACCGAAGCAACAGAAACGGACAACTGAATTCTTTCCCTAGGAAAAAATGTGGGTTTCTGTTGCTTCAATATTTTAAGCTTTCGCTTACATAAGTTCGATCAATCACAGTTTGCTTTTTTAAGCGTTCGGTGATCTAATATAGAATGTGGGGCTTTACTAAGTCACCCCCAGCAGAATTCTGTCTTATTTTAAAGTGGAGTTGCAGTACATACCAAAAGGAGTATGGTCAGGTTCTCTGGAATTTACATCAGATTGTTAACCAGCTTTGAGAATGTAGCTCCCCCAAGTTCAACCCTACCCTACAACTGCAGATATTGTGTTTTTCTGGACAGCATATCTTTCCAGTAAAGAAGAAAAATAAGACATTACAAACATGAGCAAAAAAAAAAAAAAAAAAAAGCCAACCAGGCACTCTTGAATAGCAGTTCAGGTTAGATGGTCAAGGTTACAAGCTGCTAAAAGGTTCATCTTGTAGTCCTGGATTCAGCTCCCTGGATTTTCACTTGCACTCTGTGAATTTAAGCAAGTTACTTAATTAGACAGTGCTCCCATGATGCCTCTGAAAGGAGCACCGTTTTGAAAGGCTTTTCCAGTTAGCAAACAAACAAGCAAACAAATAACTAAGCCACCAGTTAACAACAATCTACAACTTAGCATAATAAAATCATAATAAATATAGCACATTTTTTACTTTAAATTATTGCAAACAAAATCTTCAGCAAAGGCATAAACATAACCAGACAAACCTATCCTTGTTTTTATTTACATTAAACCTATCTAAAATTACAATAAAATCAGAAATTATAAAAACATTAAAGTGAAGAATGCATGCTAACATAACAATCAATGTAAAATTTTACAGAGTAGAAACAGAAGACTGAAACTATAGTCAGAGTTGGAAAATTCAGATAAGAAAGCAATTGCATTTTGTGTTTTCTTCCAGATAATAGAATTAGTCTTAATCTTGTTGAAATTCAACTTCCCTAATTTTGAGAGGAAGATGCTGTCCCACTGGCTAAACTTTGCCATTTATGACGTTATCCCCTAGCAAAAGACTGGTATATGTCAACACATGAACAATACTGATGGCATTAGCCTCAGAATAATGAAGACTGCAGTATTTAAATCGCTAGAGAACATCAATTACCGTTCGCAAAGTACACTGTCTGACTGTTTAGGCTGACAAAAATATTTGTCATATCCATGAATGTCTTGGCTTAACCTGGTTCTTAAAAGCAAATATGGATCGATCTCAGCAAGACACTAAATTCAATTATACACGACTTGAGCTTGAATGTAGGAGTGTCTTGTTTACTTCTACTAACCATGTGATGCATTTCACAAAGTAAAGACTTATGACACAATAGTACAAGAGTAAAGCTGTAAAACAACCATACAGGGTGTGGCACCTACCTAAGGAACAAAGCCAAGAACAGGTGAAAGCAATTAAATAACATGATAAAGACGCAGAAGGAAACTGACATGCAGGGTCGGGTCAGCACCTTATGTCAGTACAGTACCAGGAAGGAAGTTTACACATGTGCAGACACACACACACACACACACACACACACACACACACACACACACACACACACACAGGCTTTCTACTGTGTACACCTCTATTAGCAACTTGGAAGATCACTAGCTCACCTACGGTATGTGCTTGGGATATGGGAGTAAACCAGTGCACCCGTTGAAAACCCAAGCAGACAGAGAGGATATACTGACTCTGCACAAAAGGCACCTCTGACAAGAACTAAAATGGGGAACCAAGAGCTGTGAGGTGGCAATATTATCATTGTACCACTGTGTCCCCACTAAAATCACAGTTCTATAAACTATATTTAAATAAGCACTGAACAATGTTAAAAACAATACATTACTTTATTAAACAACAAGTAAGAACATTTCTTCACATTAATTATACTGGGTGGGCTACACACTACCCAAATGCAAGGAGCTCTGTATCTTGTTTAGTCCAGTATAGCTGTTAACAATATTTCTGGCACTCACAATGTCATAACTGCATCTACCACCAACTTCCACTTAGGGTTCATGCCTAATGGCATAACGTTTAATGTACAATGTTTGCTTGTGAAAAAAATAATATTTGTGTAATAATGGATAACAAATGCTAGTTTAATAGGCCTTGCTTCAGTAAATATGTTAAACAACATTAGCGGCGCTATATAAAAGTTAGCAACTCCATCTGTGTAAAAGGTATAGCAAATAATTATTTAAGTGTTTCATTTGGAAACAGTGTATTTAAAGACTATAACAGATCCTCCTTCAAATTGTTCCAGACTAGCTAATTCAAATTTCTGCACAAAACACATCCCTTCAACTTCTAAACAAAATGGTAGGCCAGTCTTTAAAAGATGTAAACTTTACCAAGAGTGGTGAAAAATAGTCTGCAAACTTAGTAATTTATTTATTTATTTTATTTTTTTTTAATTTTATTTTACATTTGTTAACCGGGATAGTCCAGCTGGATACATGTCCATTTTCAGTGGAGGCCCGGGGAGAAAAGCTCCAAAGAGACAATTTTTACAGTACATAAAGACACACTTGGGTACATATCTCATCTAGATCCATAAGGGTATCTAGTTATTGACACTTATAGGTATAAACAACAGATACTAATAGGTATAGTCTACAGACAGATACTTTTAACAATAGTCATTAAACAGTTTTATGTTTTTCAGACAAACAATGTTATGTGTATGTTATCAAGCCTCTGATGTGGTGTACATTTATATGCAAGTAACAGATGGGACTCTAGTTTAGGACAATGGTTACGATAGTAATGGTGTGGATCTGGCATTAGTCTGGAATTGAACAGGGACATAACCATTTGTTGTTGAGGTAGTTGTAGATAGCTTTTTTAAATGTAGGTAGTGAGATAATCAGGGATGAGGATGTAGGCAGGGAGTTCCAGATTTTGGCCACATAAGAAGAGTAAAGGGAGTCTCTGGCATGGTTGTTGGATCTAGTAACAGTTAAAAGTAATTTGTCAGTTGAGCGGAGTTGCCTAGGACAGGAGTATTGTTGTACGATGTTAGTTAGGGAGGGTGATATATTTTGTTGATGGAGTATCTTGTGAGCAGTAACCAGCTGATTATAAATAAGTAAGTTAGGTAGTTCCATGCAGCCCAATTGCTTTAGGTTTAGGCAGTGATGTGTTCTGTAGGAGCTGTTGTTAGCAGATTTGGCTATCTGATTATAGCAGGTTGTCATTTTGTTGATTTCTGTTTCGGATAAGTTAATCAGGATGGGTGAGGCGTACAGTAGTGTTGTGAGAAGGTGTGTGCGTGCTATAGTAGTTCTAGCATTATGGGTCAGGAATGCTTTATGTTTGTAGAGGCTACCTAGCTTTTTGTTAGTATTTTTAATGGCTAGAGTGATATGTGCATCAAATTTGAGCTTGTTGTCAATAGTAATACCTAGTAGCTTTGTTTGGGTTTCAGGTGATATGGGGGTACCGTTATTAGAGTAGATAGTAAAGGTGCAGGTGGGGGCAGTAGTGGTTGAGGGATGAAATAATAGTAGCTTGGTTTTTTTAGGGTTGAGTATCAGGCCATTCTCAGTGAGCCATGTTTCCACTGAGTGAAAGTTATCCTGTGTCTTTTTGTGGAGGTCTTGTAAAGTGGGGGCGTTACATATTATAGTTGAATCATCTGCATATTGAATAAGGCTTGAACCTTTTGCAACTGAGTGAAGATTATTTGTAAAGATTGAGAACAGCAAGGGGCCTAGTATAGATCCCTGAGGTACTCCGAGTGTTACCGGTAGGAGTGGAGACAAGTTATTATTCCATAGTACTGCCTGTTGTCTATTGTTGAGGTAGTTTTTAAACCAGGAGACTGATAAGTTATCTAATCCTAGGTTTATTAGATGGGAGATTAGTTTTTCATGGTTAACCATATCAACTGCCTTTGATAGGTCTAGGAAGAGGGCTGAAGAAAGCTTACCATTATTCCTGTTGTGGTTAATGGTATCTATGAATGCTAGCAGGGCTGTGGTTGTGCTATGTCCTGGCCTTTGATAGGTCTAGAAGAGGGCTGAAGAAAGCTTACCATTATTCCTGTTGTGGTTAATGGTATCTATGAATGCTAGCAGGGCAGTGGTTGTGCTATGTCCTGGCCTTTGATAGGTCTAAAGCTTACCATTATTCCTGTTGTGGTTAATGGTATCTATGAATGCTAGCAGGGCGGTGGTTGTGCTATGTCCTGGCCGAAACCCATGCTGTGTATGAGATATCAGCTCTTGATCAATAAGATGTGTCATTAATTGATGGTGAATACATTTTTCTAGTATTTTAGCAAGTGGGGATAATATAGCTATTGGTCTGTAGTTTGATATGTCAAAAGAATTACCTCCTTTGTGTAGGGGTATGATATAGGCAGTTTTCCAGATCAATGGTACTGAACCTTCTGAGATGGATCTGTTTATTAGGATTGAGACTGGTTTTGCTATTTTGTTAGCTGCTAGTTATATGGGATGCTTATTTTATGTATACATTTAATACTTAGATTAATTTTTACAGTAAGTAAATTATTGTAAAAAATCATAGCTGTAACACGCTGCATCACCTTTTATTAATCCACACAGAAATTCACACAGAACTGTTGTTTATATAATGTAAAATGAATCTTTTGTAGTAGTATGCAGCAAAGCATTAATGCCATCACACAATTAAAAAATATAAAGGTCTGACTATGTTGAAAATGATTATAACCTATTGTATAGTAAAGTTAAAAAAAATAAAAATGTCTGTGTTATGAGTAAACTGTTTCAGAAGCCTAGGCAGAGGATGCAAAACAAGTATGTACTGCTCATTTTTATAACTGCTAACCAAAGAAGCAATAAAAGGAGCATAATAAAGTAGCATACACCCATGTCTAACAATTTTATTTTATTTATTTGACATTTTGTTTTGTTGACTGGGATAGTCCGTCTGGTACTAAGCCCTTTTTCAGTGGAGGCCCGAGGAGAAAAGCTCCAGCAGTATAAATATAACTGAGAGATGCGTGTTACAATAAGTGTATAATACATTAAGAATAGCAATATATGAGACAACAATAAGGAAAGCTGGACTTACCTACAATATAGTTAAGCAGACAAACATACTGAATGCACAGACATGTAGAAAAGTAGATAATGGGACTAAGTATACTGATCAGTTACAAATAGGAGACAACAGGAGTGGATATAAGTAGCAGGTTAAGAGATAGTACAGTGGAAGTCAAAAACAGAGAGGAGGAGGAGAAGGAGAAGAAGAGAGTCAGGTGCTTATTAGGTAGAAGAAGCAGGTTAACTGGAGAAAGAAAACAGAGTAAAAGAAAGTAATTAGAGTAGGGAAGGAAAGAGGAATATAGAAGAAGAGGAGAGATGGAGAAAAAACTGGATTCATGTGGGGTGGTTAGAGTGACATATCCAGGTGTGGTTTAGGTATTCTTTGAGAGATCTCTTGAACTTGTAGATCTGAGGTATGCTTCGCAGGGTCATGGAAGCTTATTCCATTGAATGGCAGGTGAGTAGCTATACAGGTTCTGTCCTACATTTTTTTAGGTTTATGAATCTGTATCAAAAATTTATCAGAGCTCTTTAGTGGTCGGGGAGGGATATAAAGTGAGACTAGTGAGGAAATGCTAGTATAGAAAGAGGGTTTATTGATG
>NC_056727.1:591273668-591436168 GCF_019279795.1 Protopterus annectens | reverse complement strand
CAAATTCTATTTGACTAGGCTGGCAGCCTTCACCCATCTCTACCAGTCTTACACGTGTGTGTGTTTGTGTGTGTGTGTGTGTGTGTGTGTGTGTGTGTGTGTGTGTGTGTGTGTGTGTGTGTGTGTGTGTGTGTATATATATATATATATATATATATATATATATATATATATATAGAATAAAAAAGAAACGACTAAAAACACAAATTGACTTTATTACATAAAAATCCAACTGGTAAGCGCTTTCATTCCCTTCATCCAAGTTGTATAATGAACAGACTTATTTCAAACTTAACAATAACATGTGTCCGAAAGCACTTAATGCCTTAACTCTTTCCTTCTAGGAACAACTTTAAAGTTTTCCCTATCATTTGAACCAGGCTATACGCATGCATTCAGCCTGATTTGCCAACAATATTCTCTATAGTCCAGTTCATCTTCTGCATCAAGCCTATGATCAAAACCATTAACTTCATCAATTATTACAAATTTGAAGCATACCTTATTTTATTCTAACAAATGTTTTTGCTTAACAAATGTTGCCTAGGCATTGCTTACACCAATCTTGTCTACTGTTCTTATATGTTCATTCACTCGCATGTAGAATTCTTTAATGGTTCTTCCAATATAGAATGCTGGACACAATTCACACAGAGCCATGTATACCACATATTTGGACCTGCAATTATACAAATTATTCAACCTAATTTCAAAACGTTTTGCTGTCACTACAAAATTCTTAACATCTTTCATATATTGACATAACTTACAACTGTTACATCTTTTCATCGCCACTTCCAACACATCAGGCCATACTTGAGCATAAATTCCTTTTCTTAAAATTTTTTTTAAACTCTTTCCTCTTTTAGAGACAAAGACAGGGTCTCCCCCTATAACATGTTTAATTTCTTGAAAATTCATTAAGAATGTCCAAATATTCTTGATTATTCCTTTGATTTCACTTTTATCTACTGAATTGTCTAAAACACATGCTAGGGAAAAATCGTTTTCATTTTCTTTTGACTTGCTATTTACATTTGCTACCGTATGCTCCCTAACATTTTTTACTTCCATCCAAGAATTGTTGGGGTACCCTCTTTCTTGAAATTTCCTTTTAAGTTCTTCACATTGTTTTTCAAAAAATACTGCCTCATCTGTTAACCTGCTCATTCTAGTGAACTGCCCCTTCACTATGTTTTTTTTTTTTTTTCAGGCTAAATGTATGCATACTACTGTAGTGGAGATAGCTGTTACTTTACACCTCCTTTTTATAAATCTTAACTTTTAAAGCATTGCTAGATCTGTACACATTCAGGTCCAAAAAAGTAATGTTATCTTGCCTATAATTAAATGTCAACTGAAGGTAACTCGTGGATTTGTTCACATGTTTAATAAAATCTAAGAGTTCTTTTTCAGAACACTCCCAAATAAAAAATCAAATCAGCAATAAAGCATCTGTACATGATGATATGTCTTGTAAAAACTGATTCTAAAATAACTTCATCAGGACTATATTTGCATAGCTGGGGGCCACAGCCCCCATAGCTACACCATTTTTCTGTCTGTATATTTCATCATTATACTCAAAAAATTATAAGATAAAATAACATCCAACATTTCTGTGGACAATCTCACTTGTCTAGTGTTAAATAATCCTGAAGTATGAAGTTCCCTAGTCACCATTTCCAACCCTACTACATTTGGAATGACTGTATATAATGAAGCAATATCTGCTGTAACCAACCACATGGAATCATCTATTTTCACATTCTTCACTAAAACTTTAAATTCAAAGGAATCTTTAATGTAAGATTTACTTTGTATGACTAACTTCTATAAATATTTATCTATGAAGATGGCTAGAGGTTCTGTCTTACTGCCTTGACTGGCTACTGTCAGCCTAAAATCAGGGTAATTCAAGTTTTTATAGATTTTAGGAAGTCCAAAAAACCTTCCTAGTTTGGGTTTTTCTACTCTAAAAAAAGTACAGTTTTGTACCTACCATAAATGTAGATGTCCGATAGGTATGCATCTGCAGTCATAACATATGGGTTGTCCTGCCTCAGGCAGCCCTTCGGTCAGCCGGATTCCAAAGTCTGGGTCTGGCCTCGGCTGATGTCGCACTTCACCCGACGTCATAGCTCCTGGGGTATAAAGGCACCAGCCGACGCCATTTTCCTCAGTGTTTCTTGCCCCAGATGCCAGGTGCCCTCTAGGAAGGCTAAATTTGTATAAAAGTAGAAAATTCCAAACAGTAGAAATCAAAAAGTATATATATATATATATATATATATATATATATATATATATATATATATAAAAATACAAACAAATACACCATAATAGATTCCCCCAGCTAGCTAAGAAAGGGGTAAGTACCCTAGGAATACCACAGAGGGGAAGGAGGGTGGGTCATCCTGACTGCAGATGCATACCTATCGGACATCTACATTTATGGTAGGTACAAAACTGTACTATGTCCTTCAAGGATGCATCTGCAGTCATAACATATGGGTAGAATACCATAGCCAAACTGGGGGAGGAGGCACTAAGATAATGATGGTGTAGTTAAGATCCCTTGTAAAACTGCAGTTGCAAAGCCTGCTCGGGATCTGGAGTATAAAGGAAGATTGTAATGCTTGGCAAATGTATGCACGGAGCTCCAAGTAGCAGCTTCTAGAATGTCTTTGGTAGCCACTCCTCGTAGGAAAGCTGTAGTGGTGGCTGTAGCTCTTGTGGAGTGAGGCCTGATATTTTCAGGAGTTGTCTTTCCATGAAATGAGTAGCAGAATCGAATGCAATTTCCTATCCATTTTGAGATTGTCTGTTTTGAAATTGCTTTTCCTTGCACTCCTGTTGCATATGCTACCAGAAGCTGGTCAGTTTTTCTGCTGGCCTTAGTTCTGTCCAGATAGTAGCGCAGCTGTCTGTGTACATCCAAGGTGTGTAGTAGTTTTTCGCCCCTGTTCTGTGGGTAGGGAAGAATGTAGGTAAATGAATAGCTTGGTTCAAGGATACCCTGGATACCACCTTTGGCATAAAAGTAGGATTGGTTCTCAGAGACACTCTATCCTGGTGAAAGATAAGGAAAGGCTGCACTGCCATTAATGCCTGTAACTCGGATACCCTTCTTGCTGAAGTGATTGCTAGCAGGAAGGCAGTTTTCCAAGATAAGAACTGTAAGTCTGCTGTTGCTGCTGGTTCAAAAGGGGAAGTGTTAATTTTCTAACACAAAATTGAGATCCCATGCAGGCAGAGGTGGTTTCCTTGGAGGTTTTACATTTTGATCCCTCTCAAAAATTGTCTGAGGAGAGGATGAGAGAAGACAGGAGGATCCATGTTGTACTCTGCTGAAATTGCTGATGCATGAATCTTAATGGAAGAATAGGACAGGCCATTGTGGAACAGTTCTGCTAAGTATTCTAGGATGTGTGCTAGGTTAGCCAGTGTGACATTTGTTCCCTTTGCTGCACTCCAAATGAGGAATCTCTTCCATTTGGCTGAATATGTTTTCCTTGTGGAGGGTCTGCGAGCCTCCAGGATAATGTCCTTAACCCTCTGAGATAGAACAGGTTGGTTTTGTTTTATGCAATTTTCCAAGCAGTTAGCTGCAGTGTTTTTAAGTTTAGATGCAGGGTCTTGTAGTTGTTCTGCGTTAGAAGTAAAGGACATAGAGGTAGAGGCCATGAGTTCGTCCGAGACATGCTTCTCAGTAGCGGGTACCAATGCTGCCTTGGCCAGTCTGGAGCTATCAGAATTACCTTTGGCTGTTCCTCTCTGATCTTCAGTAGAACTTTGTACATCAATGGGAGAGGTGGAAAGGCATATACTGTCAGGCCTTCCAGCTGAAAGAAAGGGAGTCCACCCTCCAGGCTTGTGGGTGGTATACTCTTGAGCAGAATTTCTTCAGTTGGTGGTTGAGTGGGGAGGCGAACAGGTCTATCTCTGGCATTCCCCATTTCTTTGTTATGGTTTTGAAGATGTCTGGATGCAGCATCCATTCGTGAGCATCCGTGGTAGTTCTGCTTAAGCTGTCTGCTAGTGAATTCTCTTTTCCTGGTACGAATCTGGCCTGCAGTTGGATGTTGAAATTCAGGCCTAAGTTCCACAGGTCCATTGCCATCCGGCATAGAGGGTATGAATGTGTGCCTCCCTGTTTGTTGATGTACCACATGACTGTGGTATTGTCCGTCCTTATCAGCAGGTGTCCTTGCTGGAGGAATGATTTGAATGCCTCGATTGCATGCTTCACTGCCAGCATCTCCTTTAGATTTATGTGTAGATTCAGCTGGTCTTGGGACCATAGGCCTTGGATACACTTGTCTTCCATGTGTGCCCCCCAGCCTAGGTCTGAGGCATTCGTGGTGATGGTCTGCCTTGGATGTGGTTTGTGGAAAGGCAATCCTCTGTTGATCTGGCAGGCCTGAGCCCACCACAGGAATTCTTTTTTCAGGCATGCAATGATTGGTATCAGGGTTTCTAGACTGTGCCTGTGTTGAGACCATACATTCCTTAGGTACCATTGTAATTTTCTCATATGCAGCCTGGCATGTGGGATCAAGATTATGCAGGATGCCATGTAACCCAAGGCCTGCAGGACTTTCCTTGCAGAAAGCTGAGTTTGTCTTGTTAATGCCATGAAGTAGACTGGTAGTTGCTTTTGTTTTTCTTCTGTGAGAAAAGCCATCTGAGTTATTGTGTCCAGTTCTGCACCCAAAAATGTTATCCTTTGGGATGGCACTAGTCTTGACTTTTGTATGTTGACTGTGTATCCCAAGGCTTGCAGCAGTTGTATGACATAGGCCAAATCCTTTATTATTTTTGTCTTGTTGTCCGCTTGTATTAGGCAGTCGTCCAGGTATGGGTAGATTTGAATTCCCTGAAGCCTGCAATGTGCAATTACTGATGCCAGGCATTTCGTGAATACTCTGGGTGCAGTAGATAAGCCAAAGGGCAATGCTGAGAATTGATAATGCTCTGATCCTGCAAGAAATCTGAGGTGTCTTCTGCAATCTGGTCATATAGGGACATGCAGGTATGCTTCCTTGAGATCTAGAGTCACCAGCGAAGACTCCTTGCCCAACATGGGAAGAAGTTGCTGTAGGGTCAGCATCTTGAATTTTGGAACAATGAGATATGTGTTCAGTGCGGACAAGTCGAGAATAGGCCTCCATTGATTTTCTTTTCTTGGTACAAGGAATAGTCTGGAGTAAAATCCTTGGCCTTGTTCCATAGATGGTACCTTTTCTATTGCTCTCATCCTTAGCAAGCTGATGATTTGTTTTAGAGCCTCTGATTTCTGGCTTGGGGGAAGGTTTGGCATTCCTCTCTTTTTTGGTAGAGTGTGGAAGTGAAACCTGTAGCCTTTGTCTATTGTTTGCAAAGTCCATTTGTCTCCTGTAATGCAATGCCAGTTTTTGAAAATAAAGCTAGCTTTCCAAGGGTGCTTCCAGTTGTTCCCTGGTAGGCGGAATCAGAGCCAAGTCATTGTGTCTGTCCTGTGGAAGTGGTTGCAGTCGCAGCTGTGGCGGCACTTCTCTGGTTGGCAGGTTGCCACTGACGACCCCTGTAGGCACCCCTTGATTGACCTCTGCCTCTTGAAGCCTATTTCTGCCTCTCTGTGCTCTGGAGGTGTCTGGAAAGGACCAATTCTTTGAAGGCCAATTTCTGCTGAACCTCGGAGGTCGGACCTGCAGAAAATCCTTGACTGTTTGGACAGATTTTGCTTTTTCTTCCACTTTCTTTAGAACCTCCTGTGCAGAGGAGCCAAATAAACTTTGTTTCTCCATAGGGGCATCTAGGAGTTTAGACTTAACATGGTCTGGCAAGGATTGTTCTTTTAGCCAGGAATGCCTTCGAATCACTGCTCCAGTCATAGCTGATCTAAATGAAGCCTCCAGTGCATCATAGCCACATTTTAAGAAATGATTACTGACCTGCTGAGAGTTATTTACCAAATCCTGAAGGGACTTACGGTCTGAAGGTTCAGGAGAGGACAGCTTTTTATTCAGCTGATCTAACAAAAATTCCTGGTATTGTATCATGTGAAATTGACAGTTTACCCTGGCAGAAAGAGTAGCAGATGTACAAACCTTTTTACCCCATCTCTCTAATGCTCTTGATTCTCTTTCAGAGGGTAGGGGGTTTTTGGCAGAGGCAGCTGCAACACCTTTAGGGCCCTGGGAAATGGTTTCTGGGTCTGCAGCATGGGCCTTATACAAGTGGAAGTGAGAATCCGGGACCCTGTAGTATCTGTCAGGTTTGGCAGGGGCCGGGGGAAGAGAATCAGGGGCAGTACTGGCATCATTGTATGCTAAAGGCCTATGCTGTGGTAAGTGTAAAAAAGTCCTTAGCTTTTTCCTAGAATCAGAAAAATCCTGACCCTGCCATTGGAAGTGTTCCCTCATTGAGTGTAGAGTTTCCCCAAATGAAAATTCTTCTGGAAGGGAGGCAGAAGGAATGGAGTCTTCTGCATCAGAATCCTCATAAGGTGAGTATGGTCCTTCCTGATGGTCAGATAAATCCGAACCATCCGAGGAATAGTCAGAGGAGAGAGGTTCAGGGGGTTCAGTTCTAGGCCTCTTTTCAGGAGGGGGTTGTGAGGCCCTGTCTGGGTGAGGTTGGGATCCCCTGATCAGAGAAATAAGGTCCTCAGCGAGGCTGAGAATCTGAGAACTTGAGGTAGGTCTGTGAGAGGGAGCTTTTGTAGGTAAGGCCTTGGAAAGTTTAGCTGCTTTAGCCCTGGAGAAGGCCTTAATAGACATAGAAGCAGGGGGTCTAGCTGCCCCACGTGCAGGAGTAGAGATGTCCAACGGAATGGTGTCGGACAAATCTTGTGTGCCTGCTTCTTCAGTAGGAATTTCTGTAGCCGACTCAGCCGGGGCCTGTGTGGCCTCAGTAGTTGGAGGCATGCTTTCAGCCGAAGGGAGAACCGAGGTCTCGGTTTCAGCCAAAACCGAGACACTCAGCGTAGAAACTCCAACCGTGGTTTCAGCCGAAACCGCGGGCGTGTCGGTCCTTTTCCGCGTTTTTAGCTAAATGTGTAGTGAGTCTCCGACAGCATTTTATATGCAAAAGCGAGCCAAAAACTCTTCAGCAAACTCCGACCGACGTCTAAGTGTCCGTCGGTTGAAGGAAGCACAGGCTAAACAAGCTGATACGTCGTGGTCTGGGCCTAAGCAAGGAAGGCAGTAAAAGTGGAAATCCTTATGAGGTATTTGTTTCCCACAAGTTAAACAATTATTTACTTTGTCTGACATCGGCTGAGGCAAGAAAGAGTCCCCAACGGGGTACTTAGCTTTTTTAGAAGTCTTCGGTAGCTGAAATCTCTGGATCTGACCGATCGGCACTTGCGAACAGCTTCTGCTTCGGGCACCGCGCGGCAAGAAAGACTGAGGAAAATGGCATCGGCTGATACCTTTATACCCCAGGAGCTATGACGTCGGGTGAAGTGCGACATCAGCCGAGGCCAGACCCAGACTTTGGAATCCGGCCGACCGAAGGGCTGCCTGAGGCAGGACAACCCATATGTTATGACTGCAGATGCATCCTTGAAGGACATCTCCACAGTTTCTTCGTCAATCAAATTATCTAAAAAAACATTCTTCTATACAAGCATCAACAACTCCATATGATTTTTTTTCATTTAGTATCAAGGTCATTTTTCTACATAAAATGTATTAAGCACCACAACCGCATTGCTTTTATCTGCTTTCATAATATACAGCTTAGTGTCATTTTTTAACTCAAACAATGCATTTTTTCATCTTTGTTTAAATGATAAAATACAGGTTCACTTTTGTCATACAATAATTTTCTCACATAATTCTCACATTACCAAAAAAAACTTCCAATTCTGGCCTAAGAATTGAATTAAACATGCTAGGTTTTCTGAATAATGTTTTTTCCTGAACCCTATTAGAGTTGTTACAGTCTCTAAATAACCATTTAAAATTTAATTTTCTAACAAACTCTCTAAGTCCATTTATGGTAATTTATCAAGTCAGCCCTAGCAGAAGGCACAAAAGTCAATATATCAAGATGGAGGGACAAGTATGAAATTGTGGGCTCATGTAGCAGCCCAGAAACCACAGCAACAAAGGGGGAATCAATCAAAAAAAGGAAATTTCTTCTGGAAAAAAAGAAGATGGCAAGATTTCATGGCAAAAAGAATTACAAAGGAAAGAAGTGGAACAAAAATTACAACCATTGAACCAAGGTACTGTGACTGACATTTAAAATTATTAATTTGTCTAATGCTGTATTAAACATAAACAATATTATGGTATCAAGCAGAGGATCGACTTTTGTGCCTTCAGCTCGGGCTGACTTGATAAATAGATAATTTGATTGACAAAGAAACTCGTAGATAAATATTTACAGAAGTTAGTCATATAAAGTAAATCTTATACTAAAGATTCCCTGGAATTTAAAATTTTAGTGAAGAATGTGAAAATAGATGATTCCATGTGGTTGGTTACAGCAGATATTGCTTCATTATATGCTGTCATACCAAATGTAGAAGGGTTGGAAATGGTGAATAGGGAGCTTTGTAATTCAGGATTATTTAATACTAGACAAGTGAGATTGTTCACAGAAATGTTGGATGTTATTTCATCTTAAAATTTTTTTGAGTATAATGAAATATACAGACAGAAAAATGGTGTAGCTATGGGGGTGGCTATGGCCCCCAGCTATGCAAATATAGCCCTGATGAACTGGGAAAAAGAAGTAATTTTAGAATCAGTTTTTGCAAAACATATCATCATGTATAGAAGTTTTATTGATAATTTGTTTTTTTATTTGGGTGGATTCCGAAAAAGAACTCTTAGCTTTTATTAAACATGTAAATGAAGTCACGAGTTACCTTTGGTTGACATTTAATTAAAGGAAGGACAACATTCATTTTTTGGACCTGAATGTGTAAAGATCTAGCAATGCTTTAAAAGTTAAGATTTATAAAAAGGAAGTGCAAAGTAACAGCTATCTCCACTACAATAGTATGCATAAGTTTAGCCTAAAAAAAAAAAAAAACATAGTGAAGGGGCAATTCACTAGAATAAGTAGGTTAAAGGATGAGGCAGTACTTTTTGAAAAAGAATGTGAAGAAAGTACAGTCGTGTACACCTACCATAAATGTAGATATTTGAGTGTATTCACTGTCAGATGCTGTCTCTTCTTCCATGACGTCAGGTCATCTGGGGTATAAAGCATGTAGCCAACACCATTACATCAGTTTTTCTTGCCCCAGATGTCAGGTGCCCCCATAATGGAAAGGTATTATATGTTAGGTTACACCTCCAACAAAAAGCAAATACACCAGAAAAACTTAAATATACCAAAGAAGGAAAGGCAGAGCCAAGAGAAGTCAGGGGGCTGGAGGGAGGGTAACCAGGACTGCACCAGTGAATACACTCGAACATCTACATTTATGGTAGGTGTACACAACTATACTATGTTCTTTGTGTTTCACTGTTGCAGTCATTACATTTGGGTTGATTCCCAAAGCTAAGGAAGGGAGGAGAAAGTTAGAGAGCATTAGGACCAGCTATTAAGCCCTGCAAAGCTGCAGTGGCAAAACCAGCTCTGGATTTAGAAAAAAATAGGCATGTGGTAATGCTTGGTGACGGTATGTACAGAGCACAGGGTAGCAGCTTATAGGATGCCCCTGGTAGGAACGCCTCTGAGAAAGGCTGTAGAGGTAGATGCAGCCCTGGTGGAGTGTGATCTTATCCCCTGTGGGGTAGATTTTCCATGGTGCTCATAGCAGAAATGAATGCAATGGGCTATCCACTTAGAAATGGTTTGCTTTGAAATGGCCTTTCCCTCTGTCCCTGCAGCAAAGTCCAATAGCAGCTGTTCAGATTTTCTGAGAGGCTTACTCCTGTCCAAATAAAAATTTAAGTTGCCTGTGCACGTCTAAAGAGTGCAGTATTCATTCTCCTTTGTTTTGCGGCTTTGGGAAAAAAAGTAGGCAAATGAATGGACTGATTAAGGGCCACACTGGAAGGACTGGTCCTGAGGGACACCCTGTCTGCATGGAAGATGATGACTGGATCCACTGCCATGAGGGCCTGTAATTCAGACACTCTTCTTGCTGAAGTGATGGCTAGAAGGAAGGCTGTTTTCCAAGAAAGGAATTTAAACTCTGCAGTTTCAGCTGGCTCAAAAGGGGGTAAAGTGAGCTTTTCCAATACAATGTTAAGGTCCCAGGCCGGAGTACGGGCTCTCCTGGGTGGTCTTAAATTTTTGGCCTCTCTGAGGAGTTGCTTTAGCAGGGGGTGAGAGAAGAGGGGTGGTTCAGTTTTATAATGAGCTGAAATGGCAGAGAGATGAATTTTAATTAACGAGAAGGAAAGGTCTTTGTGGAGCATCTTTGTTAAGTACTGAAGAATATGCGGTAAGCTGGGCACCACTGTGCCCATCCTCTGAGTTTGGCTCCCGGAACAGTATCTTTTCCACTTTTCAGCATAGCATTTTCTAGTACTAGGCCTACTTACCTCCAGAATGACATCTAGCACCTGCTTACTGAGGGATATTATTGGAAGGCTCAAGGAATTAGCCAGGCTGCAATGTTCCGGGTTTGAAGTTGAGGGTGCAGAATCTGGCCCTCCTGCTGGGACAGCAGGGAAGGGGTCTGAGGCAGGTGCCATGGTTCCAGCTGTGACATACTGCACAAGAAGGAGCACCAGTGTTGGCGTGGCCAGTCTGATGCAATCAGTATTGTCCTTGGTTTGTCCTGCTTGACCTTTAGCAGAACATTCGAGAGGAAAGGCAGAGGTTGAAAGGCATAAACTGAGAGGCTTTCCCAGGTGAAGGACAGGGCATCCACTTTCCAAGCTTGACTGTGGGAAGTCCTTGTGCAGAATATGTCCAATTGGTAGTTCTGAGGGGAGGCAAACAGGTCTATCTCTGGATTACCCCATTTGTTTCTCAAAAGGTTGAATATCGTTGGTTCCAGTTTCCACTTGTGTGGGTCCATGAGATTTCTGCTTAGGTCGTCTGCCAGTGAATTTAGCTTGCCTGGCAGGAATTGAGCTTGTAGGTGCACTTGGTAGCTCAAGGCTGTGTTCTACAGAGCCATGGCTAGTCTGCAGAGGAGGTACGAATGGGTTCCCCCCTGCTTGTTTATGTACCACATAACAGTTGTGTTCTCTGTCTTTACCAGTAATTGTCCGGGAAGAATGTGGTCCTTGAAGGCTGCCAGGGAATTCTGTACAGCTAACATTTATTTTTGATTGATGTGTAGATGCATCTGACTCTGGTTCCATTTACCCTGAATGCACTGCTCTGCCAAGTGAGCCCCATACATAGTCTGATGTGTCTGTTGTTAGGGTTTGGGCGGCAGGAGGTAGAATGAATGGGAGCCCCTCGTTGTGGTAGCAGGCCTCTGCCCACCAAAGGAACTATGTCTTTATGCAAGGAATGATCGGAATCATTGATTCCAGGTCTTGAGAATGTTGACACTATAAGCTTTATAGATACCAGTGTAGTTTCCTCATATGCAGTCTTGTATATGGAATTAGTAGAATGCAAGAGGTCATGAACCCCAGGGCTTGCAGGATTTTCCTTGCATATAGCTGGGTCTTTGTGGCCAGTAGTTTGAAGTAGGCTGTCAAATAAACTTGTTTCTCTGGCGTGAGGTAAGCCATCTGAGAAGTTGTGTTCAAGCTTGCTCCCAGGAATACAATTTGCTGGCAGGGTACTAGATGAGATTTCTTTTTGTTTAAGGTGTACCCCAGTGAAGTTAGAAGTTTCTTTACAAATGCCAGATGTTTTAGTAGCATGTCCTGGCTTTCTGCCTGAATTAGACAATCGTACAGGTATGGGTATATTTTAATATTTCTTTGCCTGCAAAATGCAATGACTGGAGCTAGACACTTTGTGAATACCCTGGGCGCAGTAGATAAGCCAAAGAGAAGTGCAGAGCCTGCTCTGAGGCGTAGGTATTTCCTGCAAGATTCCCTTATTGGAATGTGCAGGTAAGCTTCTTTAACAAAGGTTGCCAACCAGGCATCTTTGCCTAGCATAGGAAGCAGCTGTTGAAGTTTTAGCATTTTGAATTTTAGGATTACCAAAGAGGTGTTTAGACTACAGAGGTCCAGGATAGGATGCCAGGAGCTGTCTTTTCTGGGTACCAGGAAAAGTCATGAGTAAAAACCTTGTCCCCTTTCTTCTGCTAGGACAGGTTGAATAGCCCTGATACTTAGAAGAGAGAGAACCTGTTGGTGAGCCTCTGCCCACTGATTTGGGAGTAGGTCTGGCCATCCCCGGAAGTGGAATCTGTATCCTTGGAAAACTATATTTAAAACCCATTTGTCCTGGGTAATGAGTTCCCAGTTTTTTGCATGCAGGGAGATCTTTCCCCCTAAGGGAGCAGGCAGTTGAGCAGGGCTTGGAAGGTTTAAGGTTAAGTCATTGTGACATTTTTCCATTGGGGGAGGGGTCTTACTACTTTCAGCTTTGGAAGTAGGAGGCCCCCACTGCTTAGGCCTGTGAGTACCTTGAGACTAGCCTAGGTAGTCTGCTGTTCCTGGGTTTGGACTGAGAAGGCCTAGAAGAGACAGGAAAGAACCAATTCTTAGAAGGCCAATGCCTGCTAAATCTGGGAGGCTGAACTTGCAGGAAATATGTAACAGTTTGCATAGATTTAGCTTTTTCCTCCATCTTTTTAAGGACTTCTTCTGCTTTGTTGCCAAACAGGCAGTCTTGGTTTAAGGAAGTATCCAGTAATTTAGCTTAAACATGATCTGGCAAATTCTGCTCCTTAAGCCAAGCATGCCTTCTTAGCACAGACCCAGTGACAGCAGCCCTGCAAGATGCTCCTAAAGAGTCAAAACCACATTGCAAAGTATGTTTACCAACTTGTTCAGCAGAATGCATTAAATCCTGTAATTCTTTATTTTCAGCAGAGTCAGGAATCAAAATCATTTTCTGTTTAAGTAGTCCCACAATATGCTGCTGATACTTTAACATGTGAAACTGGCAGTTTAAGGGCCTAATGGCCAAAGTAGCAGAAGTGTATACCCTCTAACCCCATGCAAGGCCCTGGAATTTCTATCAGAGGGGTTAGGGTTTTTGGCAGAAGTAGCCTTAATGCCTTTAGGTCCTTGGGAAACGGTCTCTAGGACCAGAGCAGAATTCTTGAAGAGGAACTTGTGAGAGTCAGGTACTCTGTAGTACCTGTCAGGCTTCCTGGGAGCTGAAGGTAAAGTGTCAGGGGCCAGACTAGATTCCAAGAAAGCATCATCTACAATGTCCAGGACCAGAGGGATAGCTAAAGGCCTGTGTTGAGGGAGGAGTAAGAATTCCCTAAGCCTCTTTTTTGAGTCAGAGTAATCCTGGCTCCCTAAGAGTGTGCAAGGTTTCACCAAAAGTAAAAGCTACTGGAGGGGAAGCAGAGGGAATGGAATCCTCTGCATAAGACTCCTCATAGGTAGATAAGGGCAAATCTTGGT
The DNA here is from genome assembly GCF_019279795.1 of Protopterus annectens. NCBI lineage: Eukaryota > Metazoa > Chordata > Ceratodontiformes > Protopteridae > Protopterus > Protopterus annectens. The sequence goes on along the minus strand of NC_056727.1, from coordinate 591,422,711 downwards.
AATCAGAAGAAACAGAAATTTCAGAATCCTGATCAGAAGGAAAATCAGCTCTAGGTCTCTTAGAGGGTGAAGGCTGGCTTCCCTTAATTAAAGTAATAAGGTCTTCAGCCATTCTTATCATTTGTTTTTTAGGCATATGGGCCTGACCATGTGGTTTGGACATCTGTTTTCTAGGCGTGGGTCGAGTTTTAGGCCTTGAATAAGAAGATGGCGTTGGTTTGAAATGTAAGTCAGTAGGCCTGAACACACTCTCAGAAGCCGGTGCCTGCACAGCGGCTCCGGACCCATCCAAGGTAGAGACATCCGCAGGTTCCATATTCGAAGAAGCATCTCACGGCATACCGGACTCCGAATGGGTCTCGGTAGTGGCCTGCGAATCTGAAGTAGCGGGTATCAGGGGCTGCGAAAGCGCCTCACTGAGTACCGGCGAACTGGCGACTTGCTTAACGGAAGCGTCATCGGCAGCTTTGGACCTATGCGGTCTGTCTCTGTCTTTATCTTTACGTTTTTTCGGAATGTCGGTAGTTGGATGGCTTAACTAAGCCATTTCTGGATAGATAAAACCAAATACCGAAATAATTTGCTGCAAAAAGGAACCGACGACGAATAGTCCAGGAGTTGAATAAGGCACAAAACCGACAGCGAGAGACGTTGTGGTCTTGGTCTAAGCAAGGAATGCAGTACGACTGAAATTCTTTATGAGATATTTGCTTTCCACAGGTAACACAATTGTTAACTTTTACTGACATCGGTCAAGAGCAAGGAAAAGGATCCCCAATGGAGTACTTAGCTTTTTTGAAGAGTTCGGTTCTGAAACTCGAAAATGAAAATTTCAGGAGTCTGCCAACAGGCACTTGCGAACTGCTTCTGCTTTGGGCACCGCACGGCAAGAAAAACTGATGTAATGGCATCGCTGCATGTTTTATACCCCTGACAACCTGACGTAATGGAAGAAGAGACAACATCCGATGCAGGAATCCAAGACTTTGATATTCAGGCCGGCTGAAGGCTACCTGCAGGCAGATAACCCAAATGTAATGACTGCAACAGTGAAACAAGAAAAAAATCTTAAAAGAAAATTTCAAGAAAGAGGGTACCCTAAGGACATTATTAACAATTCTTGGATGGAAGTAAAAAATGTAAGGGAATATAAGGTAGCAAAAGTAAATAGCAAGTCAAAAGAAAATGAAAAGGATTTTCTCTAGCATGTGTTTTAGACCAGGAAAAGCCGAAAGAAGAAGAATGTGTTTTAGACAATTCAGTAGATGAAAGTAAAATCAAAGGCATAATCAAGAATAATTGGAGATTCTTAATGAATTTTCAAGAAATTAAAAATGTTACAGGGGGAGACCCTGTCTTTGTCTCTAAAAGAGGAAATAGTTTAAAAGACTTTTTTAAGAAAAGGAATTTATGCTCAAGTATGCCTGATGTGTTGGAAGTGGCGATGAAAAGATTTAACAGTTGTAAGTTATGTCAATATATGAAAGAGGTTAAGAATTTTGTAGTGACAGCAAGAAGTTTTGAAATTAGGCTGAATAATTTGTATAATTGTAGGTCCAAATATGTGGTATACATGGCACTGTGTGAATTGTGTCCAAGATTCTATACAGGAAGAACCATTAGAGAATTCTACCTGCGAGTGAATGAACATATAAGAACAGTAGACAAGTTTAATATAAGCAATGCCTTGGCAAAACATGTTAAGCAAAACATTTGTTAGAAAACAACAAGGCATGCTTCAAATTTGTAATAATTGATGAAGTTAATGGTTTTGATCACAGGCTTGATGCAGAAGATGAACTGGACTATAGAGAATATTGCTGGCAAATCAGGCTGAATGCATGTGTATACCCTGGTTTAAATGATAGGGAAAACTTTAAAGTTGTACTTAGAAGGAAAGTATTAAGGCATTAAGTGCTTTGGGTCACATGTTATTGTTATTAAGTATTTAAATAAGTGTGTTCATTATACAACTTGGTCTGAAGAAGTTCCATGAAGGGAATGAAAGCACTTACCAGTTGGATTTTTCTGTGATAAAGTCAATTTGTGTTTTTAGCTGTTTGTTTTTTTTTATTATTTTGCTTTTTTACGGCTATTTTATTTGTTTGAAAGTTTTGTGAGGGATATATATATATATATATATATATATATATATATATATATATATATATATATATATATAGATATATAGATATAGATAGATATTAATATACATATGCATATATATATATATATATATATATATATATATATATATAAACACACACAAATACATATATATATATATATATGTGTGTGTGTGTGTGTGTAATCCAGCCTTTAAAATTCTTGCTTTGTAGTAGTGGCCATCTTTGCTTCTCAGGAAATATGGACAGTTATGGATTTAATCTGCTTTGACCTGCTCAGGTTTGGGGGCTGAAAAAAAAAGACTTCTGGATTTTTTTCCCTTTCCCAGGATGGAAAGTTCCTGTCAGCATTTTTGTTCCTGAGACATGCACTGAACTTGCAGCTCTGGGGGAGTTTACCTGCCGGAGGGATTACCTCTCAGCTATTTTGCTCCTGTTGCTTGAGAGGTTCTAGCAATTCATTTGCCTTCATTTCTTGCGAGTTTAGAAGACAGGCTGTGACAAGTGATCATTCTACTGTTTACTGTAAGATCCTGTGTGTGTTTAAGGCCTTCATTCCTTGAAAAACTCATCAGACTAGTTGTGGCAGTGCCAAAAGATCCTGCATAATCCCCTGTTTAAAACTACATGGCTTGATCAGCAAGAAATACTAATAAACAAAATCCCTGTTTATGCATACAAAGTCATTGTGGCCTGCATTTGCTCACTGTGCTGTGTCCCGGTGTAAAGAAAGGGGCTGCTGAGCTCTGCATAACACCTGCTATGTGACCTTGTTGAATGCAAAAAAATATCAGTCATATAGTCCAGTTTACAGCAACTACAAGCTTAATTCCAGACAGCTTAAATATCTATTGTCAGTAACATTTCATCACGTGCATAAAAACTGTATTGCCATATCACTGCACATCCATATATACTCCTTCAAATAAACTAGCACATAACCTGTGCAGCATAACAGTTAAAGCAGCAAGCATCAAGACACAACTTAACAAATGGCCTGCTCTTCATCTGCTAAATAGTGTTTTTGCTGGCTCTGCATTCCCAAGTTGCCATAAACTGATATGCATACAGTTTTGTTTATTGCTTGCCTGATTAAATCCACATACTGTTAAATGTGTTATGTTAGCCTTCATAGTCAACACATTTCAATAAAAACAAATGTTCCTAAATTCAGACATGCAAAAAAAAATACTCCTTTCACAAATCTTATTTCAGAAAGTTCCAGCACACTTAAAACTGCAGTTTTTACCTGACTACACGCTTGAACATAAAAAAAAACTGGGGCTTGGTTTTCACACCTGCTTCAAATTTAATAACTACATAAAGCTGTGCTGCCAAATGAAGTGCCTTGAGTCCACTGAGCATTATCAAAGTTCTGCTTGTCTTAAATAGAGACTTCAAAAATGTATTCAGTTACATCATGTCATTTGTGCTGTACTGCAATAATACGTCCATCACACCATAATAAGAAATTTATTATTTAAATAACTGGCCTTAATAAATATGCATTTTAGAGTTACAAAAAGACATAAGGGGAGGAATACTGTAATGCAAAAGCATTTTCAAATCCCATCATTACTTAAAAAAAGTAATTTTACAATACATTCGAGTGGTCAGAGCTGCATGTCCTCTGACACAGGATAAGCTGGTACAGCTAGTTTATCAAGATTGTATCGTGTGCTCGTTACTGCTTACAGTTTTGTAAACTTAGACAGAATTCTTTTACAACAATTGCAGCCATATTATTTTTCTGCCTGTCTCTGCTTCAGATAGCAAAAAGGCTAGACAGTCTGTATTTGTGATGGTACAAATTCCAAGAACGACTACAAGATCTAGAAAAAATAATGTGCAGTGACACCTGATGTTTTAATGCAGCTATTTTCGTATCACCAAATATGTCTTTTATATATATCACCAATTGAGTCTTTTATATAAGCCCATTTGTTTAAGATCACCTATAAATAAAGTTTATTTGCAATTTGCAAAGTAGAGCTGAAATGTGCGTTTCATGATTTCTTTAATATCTGTACATGCTTACATATGTACTCTGTAACTTGTCATAGATGCAAATTATTTGTTTCTGCAAGACCAGTTGTGTCATCATATGTTGTTTAGCTAAACATGCACTTCTAGACTGTATCACACATTTGTTATTTTAGATAAAGCTTGTCTAAGATAAACTGCTCAAAACGTTAAGAATGTTTGATGCAAAAACTAAAATCTTTGTCATTTCTTTAAAAAACTTATGTATATCCAATTAAAATTAAGTGACATCTTTGTAATAATCAGAAAATCTTAAAATAAGCTGGTACAATTGGCCATAAGAGGTCAAAGACTCAGACTGCTAGCTAATTGACAAATATGACCACTCTGGAAGAATGCTTCCCTATTTGCAAATATGAAAACTGAATTCCTGTTGGTTATTAAAAAAATGAAAAATGTCATCTGCTTTTCTTATAATGCCAGGGAGTTATTCCTTAAGATTATCATTTCCACTACACCCCCAATATGAGTGATTAGTGAATGCTACAATAAACGAGTACTGAATAATCCAAACCAATAACACCATCCACCTCTCCCTCCAAATAATCTCCTGTTTTTCAAATACTCATTAACTATTGCCTAATCTAAACATTTCTATTGTACCTCTCCCTACTTGCTCTACCAAAACACAATCTGTCAAGACCTCTACCGCCTCTATACATACATCCACAATTATCCACTAATATCCACAACTGTATACTCCACATATGTGCACAATTATCCACATACATCCACAATTACAAACTCAGCATACTTCCACAATTATCCACAAACATCTACAATTGTGAACTCCACATATGCCCAAAATTATCTACATACATGTACAATTATAAACTCCACATACATCCACAATTATCCACATACATCCACAATTATAAACTCCACACACGTGCAAAATTATCCATAAACATCCACAATTATAAACTCTACATACGTCCACAATTATCAGGTATCTCTTTTTTTCTCTTGTACCTGTCAACTCCATCCTGCTTTACCCAATCAAATCCACTTGCTTCTTCATTTACACTCTTAACATTCTTTCCTCCCTTATACCTATTAACTGTCTCGATGCCCACTCAAAGATCACAGCTTACTCCATTCTCCCTGCTCAGCTATCAAATCCTACCCGTGTTTTTAGCTCCTCTCTCATTAACCTCTCTCTCTACAAAATATACCCACTGCTAAACCTTTCTCCCTCTGCAATCTAGTCACTTAAATTATCCCAGTCCCATTTCCCTGCACTAATTCCATCAACTGCAGTCCCTGTCCTTACTCACCTCCCCAATAATCCTTCCACATACCACGACATATAACACGTTACAAAAACCTATGTTACAACGTTTTCCTTTCTAAGATATAAATCCATTTGCTTCCAGCAAGAATTTAGAACTACCACAACTGTATAGACTTATACATACTGGTGTAAATACTTTACTGTAAATACTTGTTTTAAAATTATTTGTATTTTTTTCTGTGAAATGTAACTGTTGCTTTTCTGTTAACTGTCTAAATTTACTTGTTAATATAAATGCACAGTGATGGAGCTCTTCTCCCTGGGCCTCTGCTGAAAATGGGATTTGCCCAGTCAGACTTTCTTGCTCAACAAAGACAAACAAATAAATAAAATGATGTCTAATCATACAACATTTAATGCTTGCTTCCTTTTATAGTAACCGTACAAACACATTAATCCCCATAGCATATCCATTTTTCCTCCATTGACTTCTTCATTCCTCGCCAACAACATTACTAACAACATCCCATCTGTATTGCCAAACCTTTATAATAGCGCTAACATAGACTTCTTTAAATGTCCAATTCTTGCAGTCAGCATCCATGCCAGTACTCATCCCAGAACCAGAATAAAACAAACTACTACTCTCCTGTGCCATCTCACCCCAAAAATACAACTCTCTGTTGATATCCACACTAATCTTGGGCCTATTATAAATATTCATGGTGTTTTCTACCCTCTCACTTATACACTCATTTTACAGCTCAGTCTACACTTAAATTCTTTCATATCAACATCAGAAGCAACATTAACAAAACAACTGACCTTCATGCGTGGTTAAATACCCACCCTCCTGACATCCTGACCACCTCTGAAACTTGGCTGAAGCCAGGCATCAAAGAGGAGGAGATCACCACATAAGGTTACAATAGATATAGATTTGAGGCAAAAAAAAAAAAGGTGATGGTATAGCTGTAATGTATTCTAACATCCTGGAACTCTCTCTATTTTATATATATACATGTGTGTGTGTGTGTATATATATATATATATATATATATATATATATAGATGTATATAGATATATATCTATATATACATGTATATATATATATATATATATATATATATATATATATATATATATACACACATGTATATATATATATATATATATATATATATATATATATATATATATATATATACATACATACACACACACACACATATATATATATATATATATATATATATATATATATATATATTCCTCCCACCTTTGAAAACACCAAGATGATCATCCCCCTTTTCAGACTAAACGACAGGAACAGCCTCTGTATCATACCTCTATATATTTCAACAGGTGATATTCACCATGAAACAATAATCTTGTGTGACATAAACATAGAATGTTTTTCCCTCACCTCTCACTCTCCTTTTGTGTCACTAAAGTTATTCTAGCAAGCCATTCATACCCCAATCAGACTCAACAAGTCAAATAAGAACAAAATCTATATTAAACTGGTTTCTAATAAACAAACCTGAAAACATTTCATCTTCAGGCACTTTACCAGATACAACAGTGATCCTCTACCAGTCTTTGCCCTTAGATGCACAACTCCTCAGCCCTCCATTCCATTTTAAAAAAATCACAAAATCTAACAAACTTCAATAAAGAACTCTTCTATACCCTTCTTACTTCTATTAAATGGAGTACTCTCAAAACCATTCCAGTAGACAATGCAGTCTACCTATTTAATACTACTTTCCTAAATATTCTAAACAAACTGGTACCCTAACGCAAAAATACAGTGAAACAAAACAATGCCCCTAGCTATCTGCAACAGACAAAATATTAATGCAGGATAGGGATAAAGCATGTAAAACATGGCAAGCTTGCAGAAAGCAGGAAAAACTAAAACTTCAGGCACATTTGCAATCAAACTAAAATAAAAGTGATAACATATATTACTATTTTAACTTACAAAACAAATTATCAAAAATTCTGTTACTATAGGTTCATAGGTTGGTACTGGGCTATCTGCCCGAAGGCATATATTAGCCCAACCACGTTGTGCGGTATTCACCGCCCCTTTAGTAGTTCCCTAGACCCTTGTACTAGCAGCTAGTACCCTTGGCCCCTATCTAGTAGTGCTGTTGGTGTGATCCCCGGTGTGAACTTTCTGTTACCCATCCACTCATCAAGGTTCCTCTTGAAGAGTGACAGTGAGGGGCTCTATCTAGAGCTCCATCAAAAAACATTTATCCCCAGGTAGAACAGAGCAGCCCAATCCATTCTGAAACATGCTTCCAGCCAATATCGCTTCATTATTTAATTCCTATTCCACTGATACCATAAAATCACTGTTTGCAATAGACACTAACCATTCCCCCTAGCTTAACTTCCAGGTCTGTGACAACCAAAATACTTTCTCCCCAGCTTAACTTCCAAGTCTCTGGCAACCAAAACACTTTTGCAATCAACAATGTATCAAGCTCTTATTATTAAAAAGTATCTCCTAAAACTAAAATCCACCACCCTAGCTGCAGATTAATTACTACTGAAATTTTTGAAAATTACATGGGATGCCATTGCCTAGCCCTTCTCAACATTAATAAACACAGCCATCCAACAGTCACATGTCTCCTCCCTATGGAAGAAATCACTCAGCCTACCCCTGCACATAGTGGGAAACACAACTGATCTTTCCAACAACAGATGCACAACCATACTTCCCCCATATCAAAAATATTACAAAAATGAATCTATTCTCAACTCCTCAACCACATTCTTACCAATAACCTCCTCTCCTCCACTCAGCATGGCTTTAGACCAAACCACAGTATCATTACCTCATTAACAGACTTGTCTAACAGTGTCAGTCAAACATGCAGTACAGGTAATATTGAACGTGTCCTTTCCTTAGACCTACCTAAAGCCTTTGATACTGTCTCTCATAATACACTGCTCCAACAGCTGACTTCCCTTACTCTGTCCTACTTCAGTCTCTCCTAGTTCCTCAGCTATGTCATAGATCCCAAGCTATCAAATGGCGATCTAGTATCTCCCTTTTTGCCAGTCTCTGCTATTGTTTCCCAAGGCTCTGTACTTGGACTACTACTGTTTAATATATGTATCAGTAATTTACACACTTTTTCAAAACATGCCAAACTAGTCCAATATACAGATGACACAACCTTATCAGCTCTCCCCAAAATCCCATTCTCCTCCAGCAGTTCACACAAGATCCATTCTCCTCCACAGAAAACTGCCTGGCAAAATCAGACCTACTACTAAACCCAAAGAAGACAAAAAAATTCTTCTTTTGACTCCTAAGTCTCATATTAAATGCAAAGCAACCATTCAAACTATCTATGGGAATAACACAAATATTGAGGTAGTCTCCAGTGCTGAATTACTAAGGTTTATAGTAGATGATTCCAAGACATTAAACCTGCACATCCAACAAGCAATCAAAAAACACATCAGAAGTTAGGTCTATTATACAGAGCAAAACAATACCTGACTGAAAGCAACCAGATAACATTAGCATCTACATACCTGCTGCCTACACTTCTGTATGCCTTTCCTATTTTCACCAACCTCCAGTCCACCCTGACAAGTAAACTAGAGCAATGTTATTAGAAAGTAGACAAATGTGCTTCCAGCAAGCCATTCTCCACACATCACTGTATTGCTCTCAGGTACCTGAATTTACTTCACCTACTTCATCCACTCTGAACTTCAATTTCACACAGATTACTCTTTCACCCTGAAAATACCTTGCTCTAAGCATTATACTACAACTCCACTCCAATAATACTGCCCTCTGCTGTACTGACAAACATATCCTCTCAATTCGCACAGCTCACAATAAAACAGGAAATGCTCTTTATTCCAACTGTCTAAAATCCTGGAACTCAATTCCCCTTCCAATAATGCTTCTCAACATCCCACATATCTTCAAACATAAATTAAAATTGCTCCTGCTGGAGTCCTGGCTATGTCCCTGCTATTCCCCACACTAGATTACTCCTGAATTACCCCTATTATATACACATACATGTCAGTGACTTTCTCATCTCACTTTATTATTATTATTATTATTCAAATTATTGAAATTGGCTTTGTGGCTCTGTCTCTCTGTGGTTCTGTCATGTTCTTTGACCAGTCAGCTCTCACCTACATCCACTAGGAACCAATCATTATGCAATACACAGCACTTCGGCTCCCTGGACAGTTCACAGTGGTGAATAGGCAAGACAATGAAGATGCAAGCTCTCACCTACATCCACTGGGAACTACCAAAGCACTTCAGCAACCTGGACAGCTCATAGTGATGACTAGGCAAGACAATGAAGTTGCATCCACAATTCTAAAAAATCTTGATAAATCTACATAGAATTAGTGTTGTATTTTACTTAAAACCTACACTCCTCGACCACTCTTTTACTTTATAGTTTTTAAGTAAAATACAACTGTAATTCTGCATAGATAATTACAGAATTACTGTTACATTTTACTTAAAAACTAACAAGTAAAACATAAAAATATAAAAAGTTTTTTTTACTGCAGAATGCTTTTTATTGAGAGTTGCTCTAACAAGTAAAAAATAAGGAAGAAGAGTGAAAACTTTGCAAAGAAACAGACAAGCTAATTTCAGAAACGCATTCAAGGTTGGTTTTGCTACTTCTGCTACCTCAATAACAGAATTAACAAAACCAACCTCAAATGCTTTTCTGAAATCAGTTTGCATGTGTTTCTTTTGCAAAGTTTTCACTCTTTTACCTTATTTTTCACTTTTTAGAGTGGCTCAATAAAAAGCATTCTCTATTTAAAAAAAATATTTTTTTTTACATTTTATTTTCTATCTTCTACCCTTCTTATGACAAAATGCATATAATTATATCTGACCTAATGTAGTAGTGCTTAATTGTACCTGATGCTGATTATCTTGCTGCAAAATATATTTTTGTCATTTCATTATTTGCTTTATTCATCCTCACGTTGTATGTAATACTGCTAAACATTACCTGAACATTCTGTACTACTGTTAACATTTCTTATGGAGTTTTTCTCCCAGGTCTTCTGCTGAAAAGAGGCTTGTCTGTTCAACTGTTCTTTCCAGGCAAACAAATGGAAACAAATAAATAATATAAATAAATTAAAGTGTATTCTCAAGGGAAGGTAGGAACTGGTGCCGATTTGTTCAGTATGTAGCAAAGCATAAAATATACTCTCTGTATCTCATTCTCTCTCTCTCTTCCTGACTGAGATTCAGTCTGGCATATAAATCACAAAAGCAGTTTGTCTAATTTCCCTTTGAGAAGAAAAAAACAATTTTGAAAGAATAATGAAATGTAATATCTTAGCAGGTAGGTTTTCCAGAATTCAGCATCTTAATCAGGGAAGGTTTCCTGGTCAATGGCTTTGCAAACAGGGAGTTCACAATTCTGTGTTTCCAGCAGCTCTTAGAAATTTATATCAAATTATTGGAGGTGATACTTAAAAGTAAGCTGTAACTCCAGCTACGAATTTTGTTACTCAAAAACTCTGTTTCAGTTTCATCTTTTATGCCATCAGAAATTATTACCCACTTTTCTACTGCTAAGTTAGCAGGAGAGCCACAGACAACTGTATTTATTTATTCATTTATTTAAATTTGTTAACTGTTGAAGAGCACTGAACACATGGACCAATTTCATTCATAATCAGGAAGTATACAAACAGCATAGTACAAGAAATGATATGCAATAATACAGTACAGAAAATGACAAGCAAATTGAAAGCAGTAACTGCACACCAAGGTCAAAGGAAAAAAGCATATACAATCAATTGCTGCAGGCCATTACAAACACAAAAATTCTATCTTGTTATACAGATGGGAGAAAGAGAGAGAGAGAGGAGACTTCCAAGATGGCTACACATTGAGTAACAACTTAATTTCAGCTCTTCCAGTGTGAAAACAGAAACTCAGAAGAGACAGCCAGTAAACTTGTATTTTTAGTAAATTTCAGTAACTGGCTAGTAAGTGCACTGCCTGGATTCCAGCAAAAACTATAATAATATTGCAAGTAATCCCTATAGAACCCATCACTGTGAGAATCTAAAACAACTAGGATGGCTTGAACTACAAAATCAGCTTCAATATAGTCAACTTATCATTGCACATAAGATCCTCTACCACCCGAATAATACTCCAATACTTTCAAACATCATTACCCCCTAAAAAATCTTACTAACTTACGATCATCAAATAAATTGTTAGTAAACATTACTAAGTCAAACAACTTGGCAGGCGATTCTCTGTTCTCAAACACTACTGGGAAAAACTGGAACCTTCTACCTACTGTACTAACTTCTCTTCCTTCTCTACCCCTCTTTAAACAAAAACTGAAAATATTCCTCAGAACAAAATGGCTATGCCCTTGCAACAACCCTGACTAGCTGATTAATTATTATTTCCCTCTACTTTCCCTCTTTGACACTATTGTTCTTATTTCATTTGTAAGTAGAACTGTTTATCTGTAATCTACCATGATTGACTCTTTATAAATGTCATATTCTATATTTTTGTAAATAGTGTTTTAACCATTGTCTTCTATATTTTTGTAATTAGTTATTTACCAGTGTGTTTTATATTTTTGTAAATAATTACTAACCAGTGTGTAGTAAAATGTATTTCGGTATTTTTTCTATGTAAACTTTATTTTATTCTACACAATTTTACTTTTTCAACTGTTATTGTCCTGGAGCTTTTCTCCCCGGGCCTCCACTGAAAATGGACATATATCTAGTTAGACTAGCCCGGTCAACAAATGTAAAATAAAATAAAATAAAATAAATAAATAAATAAGAAATTCAGAGAACCTGAAAGAAAATCAGTCACAAAAGGTGAGGAAAAACACTGACTGGGAAGAATTCTACAGCTGTTCAGCAAAAAGCAGTGCAAGCTCCAGCTGCGGTGCAAGACATGACTTCTACTAACCTAGAGGAAAAAATAAGTCAAATGTACTCAGAGCTGATTAAAATAAACAAAACACTGAAGGAATATATCTATTTAAATAACAAAAGGCTGGAAACATGGAAGAAGCTTTAAAAAAGATATTCAGATGAGGTGATAAAGCTACAAAAATCTGAGGTCAAAATGAAGAAAAGGCTGGCTGAATATGAGAATACTTAGAACGAAATCTTTCAAAAAATAACAGAATTAGAGGACAGAGTAAGTAGGGAAAACCTGAGATTTTTTGCTGTACCAGAGAATCTGAACGGAATACACTGTATTCGTTTTATGAAAGCACAAATAAGCAACTGGACAGGTATTCCACAGCAGGAATTGTTAAATGAAAGGGTACATCATGTATATACTCCAAACCTGGCCATGAGGAAGCAACCTAGACCTTTAATATTAGATAAAATCCTGCCAGCAGAAGGAGTTGATTCTGACAAAACAGTGGTAGAAGGACAAAGTACTAAAAGTGGGAGACAGTAAAGTATTTGTTGAAAATGATTACTCACTGTGTACCAGGCAGAATAGCAGTACATTTATTCCACTAATCAGGGAATGTCAAAAAGCAGGCATGATATTCAAGCTGCTTTATCCAGCTATTTTCAGAATATTCTTTCCTGGAGGGACAAAACCATTTTGATGCACAGTATGCTAAGAAGGGAGTACAAACATTTGTTCAACAAAAAGTGGGTTATGAAACAGAAGAGTCTGCTTCTTGTTCTTCTGGTATTAAAGATCACAGATAGACTGTACTACTGAAACCTTTTCCAATGCTTCAATGGAAAATGCTTGAAAAGCAGAAAAAAGCACAAAAGTTGACTAGAAGAACTGGGAAAATGTTGGAAGTGAAGGAGAGACTGGATTTGGGAGATGGAGATCAACAGGAATAAAACTAGCAACTTGGAAATTAACAAATAAATGTGGGATTACAAACCAATAATTACATTTGTGAAACATGACAGGACAAGAAAACCTGGAAATATTGGACTTTTTTGACTTTGTTAAACTTGTAGGAGGACTCAAAACATATACCCTACTTCATGCCATTAATGTTTGGAAGAACATTTGGGGGGCGACAAAGAAAAAAGTTAACTGTAAGTAAAACAAAATTATGTTCTTAATAATAGTATTTTTATAATGCTTGAAATAATGTGCATGCTATAAAGTAAAGTTGTCTTAGTTATTTTCATGTGCAACGGGGATACTAAAGTAAAAAGGTGCCCCTGTTTTTTCCTTCTTTCTTTCTTTCTCCTTGTTCAGTTTTAAGAAATGTAGGCACTGCAACGTAAAAAAAAGAAGAAAAATCTGGTTAAAAGAGCAGGATACAAGAAAAACTGATGTGCTTTTCCTCACGCTTACATAAAGGAATGGCGGGATTAAGGCTCTTGGCTTGATCTAGTAACAAATTTTAAGAGAAAGCAAATAAATAAAAAAGAACATTTTCTAGCAAACAAATGAGTGCTTGCAGAAGCAGCTCATTATCTGGTTATAATGTCTCCATGAAGACAATCTGATAAAGAGCAATAAAAACAGAATACTTATTTCTTTCAACAACTTTCTTTTAATGTCTATGAGATAATATTTTCTGAAAGCATTCAAGTGTTTTTCCAATCTGAGACAGTAATAAAGATAAGACAAAATTAAACAGTACTTAGTAGAATCACAGGCTATACCATGCTTCTTTTTAGTTTAAGTGGCTGTCAGTCTGGGACAATTGTTCCTTACACATAAAAGATGGAATAATAACTTTTTAACATAATGACACTTTCTTTATTATCTTTAAATTAATTGTTCTCACAGATATATACATAAAAGAAAGAGTAGTGCACTACATTAAAAATGTAGAGTGCAAATAGCTATGCTAAAGGAGAAACATTTCAAAAGAACTGAAAATGTGAATTTGATAAAGAAATGTTTTCAGGAAGGTTATTCAGTTGAATACCTGGGACAAAGAAAAAGAGCAGTACATATATTAATTGCAAGAGGAGCTCTATAATAACAGAAGAGGATAAAAACATAATAATGGCATGTTTTTTATTACTAAGTGGCTACTGGCAAGGGAGGAGGATTACAACGGCATGTATTTGTACTCCACCTAAAACTACTATAATGGAGCATAAGAACATTCTGGAAAAAATAATCAGCTTTCAGCAGGGAATATTACTTATAGCTGGGGATTGGAATTTTGTTTACGGCAGTGAATATGTATCAGGGGGGAGCAAAACCAAAAATATAACAAAGGAGGGTCGATTTTTGAAGACATTTATGAAAATATTTGGCATGGAAGATATGAACTCAGTAGCAGGAGTTTGGAGTGAATTTACATATTATTCCCCAAGATACAAAAACTGGTCTAGACTAGACAGAACATATATTCACAGGAATGTGTGCATTTAATTGAAAGTTTTGATATGCATCCAATAACTATTTCAGATCATACGCCAATAATAACTAAAATAAAAATTCAGGGTAATGAAATACCTGTACTTAGATTAAGTGATAACTGGTTTTGTCTTATCTTTATAGCTCTCTCAGCTGGGAAAACCCCTGAATGCTTTCAGAGAACATTATCTGCTAGCCGGTTTCTCTTTTCTTTTTCCCCCCACCCAATCACTCACCACCACACTGTAACCAGTTTCTCTTTATCAGATTATCTCCATGGAGACATAAGAAAGTACAGTTGTGTATACTTGCCATAAATGTAGATGTTTGAGTGTATTCACTGTTGCAGTCATCACACTTGGGTTATCCTGCCAGGGCTAGCCCTCAGTTGGCCCAAATACCAGAGGCTTAGTATTTCTGCGTTGGTTGCTGTCGCTCCAAGACTGACGTCAGGTCATCAGTGGTATAAAAAACAGGCAGTGATGCCATTACATCAGTTTTTCTTGCCCTAAATGTCAGGAGCTCCCGAATAGGGAGCTAGGTTATGGTGGAATAACACTACCAGTAGAAAGTAAACACCAAATAGCCCTGTAAAAAGTGAGGAAGAGGGAGAGAGAGAGAGATAAGGGGGGTGGAGGGTGGGAAACCAGGACTGCAACAGTGAATACACTCGAACATCTACATTTATGGTAGGTGTACACAACTGTACTATGTTCTTCGTGTTTCACTGTTGCAGTCATCACACTTGGGTTGAGGAACGGGTAGAAGCAGTCAAGAAGAGTTGGGGCTGGTTAGTATGCCCTGCAGGACTGCGGTTGAAAAGCCTGCCCTGGATTTGGAAAAGATAGGCAGGTGGTAATGCTTGGTGAAGGTATGAACAGAACTTCATGTTGCAGCTTCCTGGATGTCCCTGGTAGGGACCCTTCAGAGAAAGGCTGCAGAGGTGGAAGTTGCCCTAGTGGAATGTGTTCTTATCCCCTTTGGGGGTGGTTTCCCATGGTGTTTGTAACAGAAATGGATACAGTGTGCTGCCCATTTGGAAATGGTTTGTTTTGATATGGCCTTGCCCTCTTGCCCCTGGTGCAAAGCTGACTAGTATCTGGTCAAATTTCCTAAAGGGCTTAGTCCTATCCAGGTAGAATCTGAGCTGTCTGCGCACATATAAAGAGCGCAGGATCCTTCCCCCTTATTTTGAGGTTTAGGGAAAAAGGTTGGTAAATGAATAGATTGGTTGAGAGCCACACTGAAACATGATGAAGGGTTCCACAGCCATGAGTGCTTGTAGCTGAGACACTCTTCTAGCTGAAGTGATGGCCAGAAGCAAGGCTGTTTTTCAAGAGAGGAATTTTAACTCTGCTGAAGCTGCAGGCTCAAAGGGGAGTAACGTGAGCTTTTCCAACACAAAGCTAAGGTCTCAAGCAGGGGTAGGGGCTCTTCTGGGTGGCCTCAAGTTGTTAGCCTCTCTAAGAAACTGCTTGATGAGTGGGTGTAAAAAGAGAAGTGGTTCTGTGCTGTAATGAGCAGAGACGGCAGAGGCATGGATTTTAACAGAAGAGGATAGGTCTCTGTGAAGTAGGTCTGTTAGGTAATCCAGGATGAGAGGTAAGGAGGGCTGTGCTGGTTCAGCTCCTTTAGCCTGGATGCAGGAACAATACCTTTTCTACTTATCAGCATAGGATTTTCTAGTGCTGGGTCATCTGGCTTCACGTATAAAGTCCAGGACCTGCTTGCTTCAGCTGGCCACTGGAGAAGTGGTCAAGGAATAAGCTAGGCTGCCAGGTTCAGGGTCTGCAATTGTGGGTGCAGGAACTCTCCCTCCTGCTGAGTCAGTGGAGATGGAATCTGAGGGAGGTGACAGACTGCGCAGTAGTGGGTACAGTTGTTGGCATGGCCAGTTTGGGGCAATCAGGACTGCCCTTGGTTTTTCCTCCCTTATTTTGAGTAATACCCTTGTAAGAAGAGGTAGAGGGAGAAATGCACAGATAAAGAGGTTTACCTATGGGAAGGATAGGGCATCCACTTTCCAGGCCTTGCTGTGAGGTTCCCTGGTACAGAATTTGCTGAGCTGATGGTTGTTGTGGGAGGCAAATAGGTCCATCTTCGGGGTACCCCATTTCTGGGTTATGAGGCTGAAGGTGTTGTGGTTTAATTGCCACTCATGTGGGTCTTGGAGATTTCTGCTTAAGTTGCTGCCAGAGAGTTTTGTTTGCCTGGCAGGAATTGTGCTAGCAGGTGAATATGCATGGCTGAGGCTGTGCTCCAAAGGGCCATGGCTAGCCTGCAGAGTGGGTAAGAGTGGGTTCCCCCCCTGTTTGCTGATGTACCACATCACTGTCGTGTTGTCTGTTTTGATTAGTAGAGGCCCCGGAGAGAGTAGGGGGACTGAAAGTTGTCAGAGCATGCTGAACAGCTAGCATCTCTTTTTGGTTGATGTGGAGATGAATTTGATTTGGGTTCCAGTGGCCCTGAATGCACCTGCCATCCAGGTGTGCACCCCAGGCATAGTCTGATGCGTCTGTGGTTAGGTTCTAGCTGGCATGGGGTTGTGAAAAGGAAAGTCCCTTGTTGTGGTTGCATGCTGCTGCCCACCATAAAAATCTTTCCTTAGATAAGATATCATAGGTATAATAGTTTCCAGGTCCTGAGAATGTTGACACCAAAGGCTCTTTAAGTACCACTGAAGTTTCCTCATATGCAGACTGGCATATGGAATTAGTAGAATGCAGGAGGCCATGAACCCTAGAGCTTGCATGATTTTCCTTGCAGATAACTGGGTTCTGGTGGACAGTTGAGAGAAGTAGCCTGTCAGATAGGCTTGTTTTTCTGGAGTAAGGAATGCCATCTGGGATGCTGTGTCCAGGCTTGCTCCCAGGAATACAATTTTCTGACTGGGGACTAGTTTGGATTTATTTTCATTTATAGTGTACCCCAGTGAGGTCAGTAGGTCCTTTACAAAAGTCAGGTGCTGCAACAGCTTTTCCTGGCTGTCTGATGAATCAGGCAGTCATCCAAGTAGGGGTAAATTTAAATATTTCTTTGTCTGTAAAAAGCAATGACCGGAGCCACGCATTTTGTGAAAACTCTGGGAGCAGAAGATAAATCAAAGGGAAGTGCAGAGAACTGATAATGCATAGATCCTGCCCTGAAATGTCGATATTTCCTGCAAGAGTCTCTGATTGGGATGTGCAGATGGGCCTCTTTTAGGTCTAGGGTGGCTAACCAGGCATCTTTGGACAGCATAGGAAGAAGCTGCTGGAGGGTGAGCATTTTGAATTTTGGTACCACCAGAAAGGTGTTTAGAATGGATAGAACTAAGATTGGGTGCCAGGTGCCCTCTTTTCTGGGTACCAGGAAAAGTCTGGAAAAGAAACTTTGGCCTAGCTGGTCTGCAGGGACAGGCTGAATTGCCCTCATGGAGAGCAGGGAAATGTGTGCTTCTGCCCACTGGTTTGGAGGAAGATCTGGGAACCCTTTTGGGGTTGGCAGTGTGTGGAAATAAAATGTGTACCCCTGGGACACTATGCTGAGGACCCATTGATCGTTGGTGATGGAGGCCCAGTTTCTTGTATGGGAGGCAAGTTTTCCTCCTAGGGGTACAAGCAGGTGGGCAGAGGTAAGAAGTGGATTGGAAAAGTCATTGTGAATTCTTTCCATAAGTGGCTTAGCACTCCCTGTTTTAGAAGTGGAGGCACTCCATTGCTTAGACATCTCCATTCCCTGGGACTGCTGTCTGGGGGTCTGCTTCGACCTTGAGGTGGCTGGAAAGGACCAATGTTTTGAGGGGCGATGCCTACTGAATCTCAGAGGCTGGACTTGCAAAAAGGCTTTAACTGTCTGCATAGCCTTAGCTTTTTCTTCTGTCTTTTTTAAAACTTCCTCTGCTTTGGTGCCAAACAGATTGTCTTTGTTCAGTGGTGCATCCAATAGTTTTGATTTGACATGGTCTAGCAAGGTCTGTTCCTTAAGCCAAGCATACCTTCTAATTACAGAACCTGTGACTGCTGCCCTGCAGGATGCTTCTAGGGCATCAAACCCACATTGCAGGGTATGCTTAGAAACTTGGCTTGCAGACTGCATAAGCTCCTGTAATTCTTTATTTTCTGCACAGTCTGGGAAGGTAGATAATTTTTGTTTAATAAGTTCCATTGTATGTTGCTGGTATTTCAGCATGTAGATCTGACAATTTAATGCTCTAATGGCAAGAGTTGCAGAGGTGTAAACTTTTTTACCCCATTTGTCTAAAGCTTGGGAATCCCTGTCCGAAGGGGTGGGATTCTTAGTTGTGGCTGCTTTTATTCCTTTAGGTCCTTGGGAGATGACCTCTGGGTCAGCAGTAGGATTTTTGAAAAAAAATTTGTGTGAGTCGGGGACTCTGTGATACCTGTCAGGTTTCCTGGAAGCAGGAGGTAGAGTATCAGGAGTTAGACTGGATTCCATAAAGGCATCATCCACAACATCCAGCACAGGACGGATAGCTAAGGGTCTGTGCGGTGATAAATCTAAAAATTCCGAGAGTCTCTTTTTGGACTGAGGATAATCCTGGCATTCCCAATGGAAATGCTCTTTCAAGGTATGTAAGGTTTCACCTAAAGAAAAATCCTCTAGAGGAGAGGCAGAAGGAATGGATTCTTCTGCATCTGAATCCTCATAAGCTGATAAGGGCATGTCTTGTCTTTATAATCAGAAACCTCAGAGTCATCGGACTCTTGGTAGGATAAAGCTACTGGGGACAGGTCTCTTTTTCTTTTAGCAGCGGTAGGCTGACATCCCCTAATCAGCATAATAAGGTCTTCCGCCATTTTAAGCATTTGAGACAGAGGCATGGAAGCAGGTGCTTGAGCTTGGGTCATCGTTTTTTTAGGCGCAGTTTATACCCTGGGCTCTAGAAACTCGGTAGTTTTAGAAAGAAATGAAGACGCGAAAGAAGTCATTGGTTTGTGTCGAATATCGGTAGTGCGAAGAACTACCTCAGAAGCTGCTGCCTTCACAGCGGCTCTGAACCCATCCAAGATAGAGACATCCACAGGTTCCTTAGTCAAAGAATAGTCTTGCTGCTGAACGGGTCTCGGTAGAGGCCTGCAAATCCATAGAAGTGGGCATCAGGGGCTGCAAAAGCACCTCAAAGTACTGGCAAACTGGTGACTAGCTTAACGGAAGCATTGTCTGCAGTTTTGGACCTGTGCGGTCAGTCTCTGTCTTTATCCTTACGTTTTTTTAGTTGGATGGCTTACTGAAGCCATTTCAGAACACGGGATCGAGAGCGAACGTATTTAGCTACGATAAGGGCCTGACAACGTATAGTACTGGCATTGAACAAAGCACAAAACCGACAGCGAGGGACGTCGTGGTCTGGGCCTAAACAAGTGACGCACTAAGAATGAAAATCTCGGTGTGGTATTTGCTTTCCACAGACAATTGTTAACTTTTTCTGATATTGGTTAGAGCAAGAAATAAGGATCCCCAACAGGGTACTTGGCTTTAGAAGATTTCAACTTCAAATTCGGAAATGAAAATTCAGGTAGCGGCCGACCGGCACTCGTGCGAATTGCTTCTGCTTCGGGCTCTTTGGCAAGAAAGACTGATGTAATGGCGTCGGCTGCCTGATTTTATACCACTGACAACCTGACGTCAGTCCTGGAGCGACAGCAACTGACGCAGCAATACTAAGTCTCTGGTATTCGGGCCGACTGAGGGCTACCCCTGGCAGGATAACCCAAGTGTGATGACTGCAACAGTGAAACACGAAGAACATACAGACAGCCAATTTCTCATTATCAGATTGTCTTCATGGAGACATAAGAACTAGATTGTCAGTTTCTCTTTATCAGATTTGAGAGGCAGATATAGATTTGCTATTGAGCATACATTAATTTGCTAGAAAAAGCTTCATAATATTCAATATTCTTTTCCATTTACTTGGTTTCTCTTAAAACATGTTACTAAATCAAAGGTCCTTAACCCAGTCATTCCCTCATGCAAGAATGAGAAAAAGTGCATTCATTTTTCTTTTGTCATGCTCTTTAAGCAGGCTTTTTTTACATTGTAGTGCCTAGTACCTACATTTGTTAAAACTGAAGAAGAAAAAGAGAAGAAAGGAAGGAAGGAAGAAAGAAAGGGAAAAAAGAACAGCAGCACCTATGTACGATCCCCATTACACTTAAAAACAACTAAGAAAACTTTACTTTATAGCATACAAAGAAAATAGTACTATTTTTTGGTGTATGGTTAAGAAAAATGTTTGCTTTACTTACAGTTAACTTTCTCCCCTATCTTCCCCTCCCCACAACAGTTTTCCGAATGTTAAGGACATGAAGTAGCATATACTTTAGAATCCCCCACAGGTTCAACAAATTCTGAAAAAGTCCAATACTTCCAGATTTCTTGTTCTGTCATATTTCAGAAATATAATTATTGCAATGTAATCCCACATTAAGCTACTGATTTTATTACTGTTCATCTCCATCTCCCATATCCTGTCTCTGCTTCATTTCCAACATACTCTCAATTCTTCTAGTCAACTCTTGTACTCCCTCCCTTCTCTTCAACATTTTCAGATGAAATAGTGGAAACTTTTCACAGGTACAGTCTTCTCTGTGGTATTTATTACTAGAAGAAAAAGAAGAAGAATCTCCTTCTGTTTCACAGCTCACTTTTTGTTGGACAAACTTTTGCATTTCCTCTTTACCATGTATTCATCAAAAAATAATTTTGTCCCTCCAGGAAAGAATACCTTAAAAGCAGATGGGTAAAGCAGTTTGAATCTCACACCTGCGTCTCAACATTCCCTGAACAGTGGAATTAATTTACTCCTCTTCCACATTGTCTACAGTGAGTAATCATTCTCCACAAACACTCTGCTGTCTCCCATTTTTGGTATTTTGTCCTTCTGCCACAGTTTTGTCAGAATCAACTCCTTCTGCTGGTAGGATTGCATCTTTACTATTAAAGGTATAGGCTGCATTCTTATAGCCAGGTTAGGAGCATACACATGATGTGTCCTTTCAACTAACAACTCCTGCTGTGGAATACCAGTCCAGCTGCGTATTTCTGTTTTCATAAAATTAATGCAGTCTGTTCCTTCCAGCTTCTCTGGTATAGCTGAAAATCTCAGGTTTTCCAAACATGCTCTGTCCTCTAATTCTATTATTTTTTGAAACATCTCTTACTGAGCAGTTTTGAATTCAGTCAGTCTTTTATTCATTTCAACCTCTGATTCTTGCAGCTTTATCACCTCATCTGAATATCTGTTTAACGCTTCCAGCCTTTTGTTGTTTGTGTTGATATACTCCATCAGCGTTTCATTTATTTTAACCAGGTCTGTGTGCAGTTGTCTTACAGCTTCCTGTAGGTTAATGGAAGTCATGTCTGGAGGTCATGTTGCTTTTTGCTCAAAAGCTGCGGAACTTTCCCTAGTCAGTGCTTCTTCCTTATTTTTTGTAGTGGATTTTTTTCCAGGTGTTCTGTATTTCTTTTTTCCTGGCATCCAGACAGTACACTTACTAGCCAGTTACTGAAATTTACCCATAAACACACAAGTCTACTGGCCTTCTCTGTTGAGTTTCAGTTTTTACACTGGGAGAGCTAGAGTCAAGCTGTTACTCAATGTGCAGCCATCTTAGAAGTTCGAAAAGAGAGAAATTTGAGGAATGGGTAGTGGAAATTATTTGGGAGTTATTATAGAAGATAGAAATTTCTTCTGAAAATATAGCTAGGGAGTGGGATAAAATTAAAGTAGAGTTTAAAAATACGGTGGAAATGGAAGAAAGAGAGATATGGTTAAGAAGAAACAGGAATTATTTACAGGGGCTGACAAAGGTTGAAGTATTGCAGAACAGGGAGATTCTCACAGAACAAGAAGAGGAGCAACTGCAGAATGCTAAGCAGAAAATAATGGATTAACTAAATAATATGCATGAATTTGGAAAGATTGCTGTTGAGCAACTGTTTTTTTAATAATAACACCAGAACACAAAAACTTTTAGCACAATGACTAATAATTTCTGTTTGATCAAAGGAAACAGGCAGGGTCCCTCTTTCCCCTTTGTTATTTGCATTATATTTAGAACCACTGGCAAACAAATAATGGACTCAGAAATTCAAGTATACAATTGGTATGACAGTCAAGAAAAGCTGGCAGTATTTGCAGATTATATTATTTTATACCTGATAAAACCAGAAAAGCACAGTTCAGTGTTGTGAAACATTTTAGAACAATTTCAAATCTTTTCAGGATACAAAATTAATAGGTGTTTACTAAGGCAATAGCTGTAAATTATGTACCCAAAGCCAATGGGGACATGATGAAATGAACTACTTAGGAGTACGAATTATAAAGGATTCTGGTGTGGTAGCTAAGGATATGTGGAAGGAGACTAAACAAAGGCTAATACAAAAACTGAGAAATTGGAAAGTCTGTTTTATGGATATGAATAGCAAGACACAAGCAGTTAAAATATTTTTAGTTCATTTTGTTTTATACACAGGTCAGGCATATTTTTATCAACCAGAGGAGAAGTTCTGGACAGCAATTAATAAAGAGCTGAAGGATTTTATCTGGGAGGGACGACAGCAAGAATCAAGCAGGATAAGCTGATTTTTCCAATAGAACAAGGCAGTCTGGGATTAACGGATTTGAAAGGGTATTTCAGAGCTACACAGTTAAGGCTCCTATACATAACGCAAGCAGAAACCTATAATTCAAAGTGGAAAGGGGTGGTAACAAAACAGATGGAAACTCAAAAAACAAGAAGAGATTGGGGTTTCAGATGCAAATCCTTAAGGAGAATAACAATAACCATATAGAATATTATATTTATAAAGTAGCAGAAAGTATTCCAAGAACTAAGTACACACGGTAAAGGAGAAAGGAAATTCTGCCAATAGGGATGACTGTGATTAGGGATTCAAACAATAGGCAAGAGTGGGCTGGAATTTATTGGAGAAAACTGGCAAAAGAACCAAAGTAATGGGAGCAAATAACTACAGAGGGAAAGGTAATAGAATGGGAAGAGGCCAATAATTTACTTGGACTGCAGGCTAGAGATTGCCTTCCCTGTCAAGGATTGATATCAGACTATATACAAACAGAAAGAAATAGGAGGATCTTAAGTGAAAAACCAGCACTGGTAGAGTTTTTAGTAGAATCTAGAACAGTAGCTGCTGTTAAAAAGGAATAATCAGTTCAGCATATAAAACACTGTATGATAACTATAAGAATCAAGCACAGGAGATTAGAAAGGATTGGGAAGAGAGATTGGATAACAATTCACAAAGAAACAATGGGGGATATATGTATGTTTCCAAATATGCAACAAAGTCTAAAAGATTTAGAATTTTAGCTTAGAAGTGTTTACATAGGTAGTTTTTATACCTCAAATAGACGCCAAAGGCTTTTTCCTCAGGTAAAAAGAAAATGTTGGAGGTGTGATGCGGAAAAAAGAGGTAGTTGGGAACATATTTTCTAAGAGTGTAATAAGTTGGCAGACTTAAAACATTCCCTGCAGACTTCCCTATCAGAAATACTGTGTGAAAAAACTGGTATGACCAAGTGAATTATTTTTTGAGCTATGATACAACATCAGAATTGCACTGACACAGTATGGCCTTACTGAGTCTAATTATGATGGCTGCCAAAAACAGCAATTACTAGGAAATGGAAGTCGAAGTCTAAATCAACTGTACTAGAAGCAGTGAATATAGTAGCAGAGATAAAACAACTGGAAATGGGATCTTTAGAAAAGGGTAGGAGCAAACTACAATTTTTTTTGTAAACAATACATGCAGATGAGTAATGAGGTAGGGTTAAAAGACGGCATGATTTGAATGAACTATCTGATGTTTGACTGACAGAGACTAGACAGATTATAAGTGATGTATAATGTTTCCAACTAAAATTATGTCAATATAGTTTGTTTCATTTCTATAAATGTATGACTGCCTACATCATAAGTGATAATTTAATAAAGAAGTTTCTTGTTTAATAAACAAGAGAGACAGATTACCACAAGAAAGTGAATGGAAAATAATACACACACACACACACACACACACACACACACACACACACACACATTGTCAATATCAATGCTAAGTAAATGTCCTGCAGAAATTAAGTAGCATGTAAGAATATCAGATTATCAGCCTATAAAATGCACGTAGAAATGACAGATCCTAAGTTAAAATGTGAATACAGAAAACAGCAGATGAAAGGCATGCCACAATGAATACAAACAGTGATAAAAGTGCAGCATGCTGTGTTTGTATTTTCATGCATATACCACAAAGATAACTTTGTAATCATCTAATTGGCCCTTTACTATAAACCACTTGACTCTGACTCAGGAGTTGATCTTTTCGCTGCATTCTCTGTGCCCTGTCTACAAGCAAGTACATCAAATCTCTAAATATTACTGCCTCATATATTTAGCACACTTACAAAACAACTGACAAAAATACAACTTTTCAGTTTAATACTAATTTGAAGTAAATCTGGTATTTTATACCTATATTTTATATACAAATTGCATTTTAAGTTGCTTAACAATAACTGGTATTCTCACATTACAGAAACATTGTATGAAAGTAATGCTAATATGCAACTAACTGGAATGCAACATTATATGATGGATAACCGACTGAATTTAAATGCACTACTATTCTAGAAAAGTCTGACTTATATATTGTTATGTCCATGTTTATGTGTAGTCTCTTTTTGTTTACCTTTTACAGATCTTATAATGTTAAACAGTGATTACAAAAATGAATTATGCAGTGTGTACTTGACAAAAAATGCAGTCTGTGATCACCTTCAGTGTTAAGACATATAATTTGCATTATCTTTATTGGTGTTAACAGTGTTCATTATCAATGCAGACACTTCAGTGCCAGAATTACTGGGTAAGCCATAATTATAAGTAGATAATCAAAAGCATCACAATGAGACATTCAAATAGATTGAAAAGCCTTCCGCTAGAACAGAGCTAGATTGGAGTTTACCATTACGGAGAAAATCGATAACTTCAGTGCAATAAATGTATTATGCCGGAAAGTAAAATGGGCTTGCATACATGAGCCAGTGAAGGAACATTTCCAAAATTAAGTAAAATAGAGGCAAAATTAACACACAAAAAAAAAATGAAAACAAAATCCATGGTGCAAATAAGTTTTACTAGGCCTTAATTATACACAACTTCTAATAGCAGCCCCAAAATTGGACTATTCAGTTGGCTAAATAACATCTTGCTAGTGGTACTAAACTATGATTACTACCTCAAAAGATTGCTTTTGACTATAAGCGAAATGCATTTGAACTCACCACCATAACTTTTGGCATCTACTTCTCTGAAGTCATGACCAATGTCAAGAGTTACAAGCTGATCAAATGTGCAAACAATTTCAAATTAGGAGTAGTTACTGAATCCCTCACCAACACTAATGTTCTCCAAGAAGGGCTGATCTCCTCAACACAGTATCACTGGCAACAGTCTTGGATGTAGTATCTACAGAGTCTTTAATGTATTTTAAACAATGCATAGTGACCTGAGAAATTGAAGAAACAAGGCAAACAAAGCAGATTTTCCTCACAGGATAGAGCAGCAAATAAAACCTTCCTTGTACTTTCACAATTAGTCAGAATAAACTTTAACGTAAGAGTCTGACAATTCAAAATTCTAACAATTAAAGTTTCAGATGCTTACACTTTCTTTCCCAAACATGTCAATTGTTTCACCATACTTTTAAGAAGGGGAAGGATTAGAATTAACAAAATGTTTGGCAGCAAAAAGAAAAAAAAATGTTTGGCAGCAGTTGGAAAGCTATAGCTAAAAGACTGAAGAATTTTGTACATTTTGTCTATTTTCTTATGTGCCACAGGCTGGCTATCAGAGAAACCACAGGTTGTGACAAACACATTCTCCAGTGCTGACAGCACTGGGAAGAGGGAATTCCAGTTGTAACAGTTCATGAGAAATCTCACACTGCTGTCCCACTGAAAACTCTGGCACATTCTGGAAATAATCTCAGAGAAACAGAATCCTTGACAGGGAGATTCAGATAACATGCTTTCCTCTGAGTCTGAATCAGAAATCTGAAGAGAGAAAAACCTGTATCGTCTCCAGATTCAGTTTTTCAAATTTCTTCATTAAAAAAAGAATCTCCTTTTCTTTTATCAGAAACCACATGATAAGATGGGACAATAGCATGTAAAAGACACTCTACCAGAACTAATAAACTACTCCTGTTTAGTGAAACTGCTACAGAAGATACATGATCAACAAGTCAAATATCATCAGAAATACGCTGTCTAGGGATATAAACCTCTACCACAACATCAACAAAATGGTTTGGAGGGACAGGTATATCTCAACGAGGATACTACTGCTCTGGAACAGAGTCCTCATCCACATAAAACAAAATTCATCCCTATCTATATGTAAGTGCAACTTAAATCTATGGATGGGCAACAGAAAGTTTACCCAGGACTGCCCCCTGCACTACTAATGGACAGATGCAGCTCCTAAATGCTTTATCCTATGCATGGGTCCCCTCAAATTATGTATGGTATGAACCCAGTTATTTTCATTAGGGGTAAAATATATAATTATTAACTATGGGATGGGTAAGGCCAATCTCTAACCAAATGGGAAAGCTTATTTCGAGCACAAAAAGGGAAACTGACTAGGCATAAAATGGCCCGCATGGGTAGTTAGCTTAGTACTTACTTATGAACTTATGTATAGTTTTCTGTTTCTGTTTGCCCCAACTTTCCTGTCAAAAAGAATTATTATTATTATCAGCAACAACATTCTGCCTAAAGCAGGGATACCTTCCCTTCCCCTTCTCACAAAACCAAAAAGAGTAGCGCTCCCTTGCCCATTAAGGGGACCCTAACAACCACAGAGGATGTAGCTAATCCCTGGTCAACAGGGCTATATGGACAACACCAGAGGGATCCAGGGAAAAAGATGAATGGTCTGAGGAACCAGCTTTGGTCACAGCAGAGTAACCGACCTGCAGCTGAGGCAAATTGCTACCCTGCTGTCATACCAAATGCTGTTCAGTTAACTTTTTCTTTCTGTGTCTGGAAGAAGGACTGACCATGGGACCAGACGTTTGTTTTATGGTCAAGCTGAAAATGGTGCTTCTTTCCTAAGGAAACTAAGCAGCCCAAGCCGGTAACGTTTAAAAAATAATTAAAAAGTCACTTTCCAAGTAAAACACATTAAAAACACTCTAATACAATTTACCAACTCCATAAAGTAATTTAAACACAATTTCTCTGCAGAAAAACAGTTTTAGAATGTTTAATTTAAATTTTAAACAGTCAGAAACAAAAGTGCACTCCTGTTTAAAAGTATAGTAAAGTGACATGACAGCCAAATGCATAATCCTAATTTAAAATATACTTTTATACATATAAAAGTAAGTTTAAACAATAAAAAAAATACATATGGAAGGTTTTTCCCCCTAAAGGGACTTATCTGCCCAGCAATTAACAGTACAAACCGACCATCGATCTTTGAAAGCTTGTACAGAAGCACTCTCTTCTGTGGCAGGAAAGTTCTGAAGGGCATATTGACCAAACCTGCCTTTTAATCAGCTCAGTTTGAGCTTTCATGCCAGCAGTGAAAGGGAGGCTGAGCCTGAAAGGACAATGCTAGGAAGAACAGGAAGAACTTGCCAAAAAACAAGGGGGATGGAAGGAACAGCTACAGCAGTAGAGATCATTCCATCATCTATTGTTATGGCAAGTTTACTTACACAGCTGTACTATGGTCATCTTATTGATCACTTCTGCAGTAGCCTTAGCTGTATGGGTAGATTACCTTAGCTCACTACATTTGGGAGTTGGAAGGAGAAGAGCCAAGGAGTCCCTAAAGAATAGTCCTGTCAAATCATGATCTGGACCCAGAGAAGGAATCAACTTATAGTGCTTTGTAAATGTATGTGCAAAGGACCAAGTAGCAGCTTCCAGAATACATATAGAATCCAGCCCTTTCCAAACAGTCATAGATGAAGCCAAGGCCCTGGTAGAGTGGGCCTTGACCCTGCCTGGAATAGTTTTGTTATGGTGAGCATAGCAAAAGGTAATAGCCTTAGACAGCCATTTGGAAATGTTTTCACACGGGCCATCCCTTCTTTTTACCTTCATAACACATGAATTGATCTGAAGATTGGAAGCTGTGTAAAGAGTATCTGAGCTGTCTGTGGACAAGATATGAAGTATTCTTTCTACCTCATTTTTAGGTTTAGGAAAGAAAACTGGGAGACAAATAGCTTGGCTTAAAGTAAACTTAGATACCACTTTAAGCATAAAAGATAGATCATTTCTCAAAGAAACCCTGTCGCTATGGGAAACAAAATAGGGTTGACTAATCATTAGAGCTTGCAACTCAGACACCCTTCTTGCAGAGGTCAGAGCAATTATTAAAAGTGTTTTCCATGTTAAGAACCCCAAGTCAGCCAGGTTAGTTGGCTCAAATGGAGCAAGTGTTAGCTTCTTTAACACAAAATTAAAATTACAAGAAGGGGACACCAGTTTTCTTGGAGGCCTCTTATGCAAAACAACATTCAAAAACATTTTGACATGAGACTGCATTGACAGAGGAGGATTCATGGGCAGACGTGCTGAAATAGCCGATAAACAAACCCTGAAAGATGAATAAGACAGGCCATAGGATAGTAACTCACAGAAATATTGTAAAACCAAAGAACAATTAGCCCTGAATAGGTGCTGGTTATGTTGCTGGCTCCAATAAGAAACCTTTTCCATTTGCTAATATATGATTTTCTAGTAGCAAGCTTTCGTGCCTCCATTAGTACCTGCTGCACATCCTCAGTAAACAGGTGCCTAAAACGAATTTAGACCTTATTATCCAGACAGTCAATTAAAGTTAACTGAAGTTGGGGTGTATCAAGCACCCCTGTTTTTGTGAGAGTAAATCCGGTCTGCGAGGAAGCGTGAGGTAATTGCCCTTGGCCATTTCCAAAAGAAGGGACAAACACTGTTGCCTGGGCCAGAAGGGAGTGACCACAATGACCTTGGGGCATTCCTTCTGAACCTTCAGAAGTCCCTTGGATATTAGTGGAAAGAGTGGAAAAGAATACAGGAACATTCCTTCCACAGAAAAGAAAAGGCATCTGTCTTCCATGCCTTCCTGCATGAACTACTGCAACAGATTCTTGCTAGTTGATTGTTCGGAAAGGAGACACAGAAGTCTAGTTGAGGAACTCCCCACAAATGAATGAAATCTTGGAAGACCCCATGATCTAGCTTTCATTTGTGAGGGTCTGCCCTGATCTTGCTCAGCTTGTCTGCTACACAGTTTTGATCTGGTGGAATGTAGGATTTCTGCAGAGTGAGAGTGTGTTGTGAATCTATATTTTAAGATAACATGGCTAGTCTGCAAATGGGGTACTACCTGGTTCCCGCCTTCTTGTTGATGTACGACATGGCTGGGGTATAAAGCACTTGAAGAGGTCCTGGGAACCAGTGATGGTTCAGAAAGTTGAGTGCCTTGATCAGGGCAAGCATCTCCTTGATATTTATGTGCTTGCATCTGTCCTTGATGTCCCACACCTCCTGCACTTTTATCCCTCCTCAAACTGCTCCCTAAGCAAAGTCTGAGGTGTCTGTAGTGACTGACTGCTTTGCAGCAGGGAGGGAGAAGGGGAGACCTGGATTTAATGATATCTGTTGTCTTCACCAAATAATTTATCTTCTGACAAACCCCAACACTAGGATTTGAAAATATAATGGACGTTGATGCTAAAACCAAAGAGATTTCAAATACTACTGTATCTTTCTCTTGTGGAGTCTTGCCAAGGGTATCAAAAGAATCACAGATGCCAAAAAACCCAAAATCCTGAGGTATTCCCTCACAATGACTAAGGTCTAAGTGAAAAACCTCAGAAATAGATCTAGATATTGACATATTTTTTTTTCCTGTGGAAGAAATGTTCTTTGAACTGAGGGTGTCTAGACGATATTCCAGGAACATAATCTTGTGTGAAGAAATCAAAAAAGATTTTGAATGTTCTCTTGGAATCCCAGCTTGTGTATGAGATATCTCACCCAAGAGAGAGAGACTTATGACACTTTGAAAAAGACTCTGCAAAGATAAGCAAGTCATTTAAATATGCAAAATGTGAATACCCTATAGTTTACAATGAGCTATAACTAGATCTAGACACTTTGTGAACACTCTTGGTGCACTAGATAGTCTAGAGGGTAAGGCAGAGAACTGATAATGTAATCCAGACACACAAAACCTTAAGAAATATCTGAACTCTGGATGAATAGTGATGTGATAATAAGCATATTTTAAGTCTAGTGTTACCAAGAAACTTGAAAGAGGAAGAAGAGGTAACAGGTTGTGAAGTGACATCATTTTGAATATGGGCACCATCACAAACAGGTTTAAGAAAGAAAAATCCAGAACTGGTGTCCAAGTATTTTCTTTCTTTCTTTGGCACTAAGGACATCCTTGAACAAAAACCCTTCCCCACCAGGAAGGAGGAACACGTTTTATCATCACTTGAGCAGCATATGATGATCTGGATGATGAGGACGGACTCCTGGAAAGGAAGAATTTCCCCCACTGTCATCTGTAACCTTGATGAATAATTTTCAGAATCAGTTTGTCTGAAACTATCTGTTGCCAAACAAAAAAAATGAATATTCAGACATTCTGGAAGAAAAACAGGGCCAGGGTGAGAGGGGGTCACAATGTCTCTTGAACAGTCATTCAGACCAGCTGGACTGTCCTTGGTTATGGGAGGTTCAAGACTTTTTTGGAACCCCCTTGCTACTTCTCCTTAAACATCTGTTTACCTATATTTTGTTGAGACTGATTATTCTGCTTGTTGCCAAAACTGGATGAGGATATAGAAAATCTCTTGGAAAATTTAGAAAAGGAGGGTAGAAAAATCATTGAGATTCCCTGGATCAGCTTGTCCCTTTCATCACGCGTTTTAGTCACTTCTGCAGCTGATAGGTCAAACACTAAATCACTATCCAAGGGCAAATTTAAAATCCCATTTTTAACAACATCTGGGAGGTTCTGAGAATGCAGGCATGCAATCTCCTCAAAACAGAACCAGTGGCTATAGCCCTGGAAGACATATACACACTGTAAAGAATAAGTATCGACTTCTGCAATAGAAGAAAATGTGTTATTTAACACAGATTTTCCCTCACAATAAGAAACTGCAGATAAAATATTCATCATGCTCTCACAATTAAAACAAACCTGAACACATGAGCTTGACAATTGACAATTCTGAAAATCAAGGTGCAGAAGTATACATTTTTTCCCATACCTATCAAAAATTTCCCTATCCTTATCAGAAAGACTAGGACTGGAATTGATTAGCTGCTTAGCAGCAGTGGAATCAACTAGAGCTATAGCTGCTTTGTCAGGTTTGGGAATATGTATAAAAATGTAAAAGGCTGAGGAACTTAAACCATTCTATCTGCCTTTTTAGGGATAGCTGGCTGACTATCAGTAAAACTGCAGGCAGTGAAAGACACATCCTCTAAAGCAGACAGAACAGGAGGAATGGGTCTAAGATCTGGAAAATCC
Source organism: Protopterus annectens (assembly GCF_019279795.1). Classification (NCBI taxonomy): domain Eukaryota; kingdom Metazoa; phylum Chordata; order Ceratodontiformes; family Protopteridae; genus Protopterus; species Protopterus annectens. Next base: position 591,390,331 of record NC_056727.1, on the reverse strand, counting down.
CTCGGTAACACTTCATAGTATCATCTGAGGGACTGAGAAACTTCACTGCTCTCCCACTGAAAACATTGGCACATTCTAGCAATAGTCTCAGAAAAAGAGAACCCCCCCCCTCAGGGAAACAGAAAAACTTAGCTCTCCTCTGAGTCTGAATCAGAAATCTGAGGGGAAAATGTATCTGTCTCTACATCTTCCTGTTCAGATTCAGAATTTCAAATCTCTTCAGGAAAATAGGCATCCCTCTTTATTTTACCAGAAACTAATTTACAAGAAGGATCAATACCCTGAAGTAAACCTTGAGTCAAACCCAGTTAACTACTCCTTCCTAAAGAAGTTTGAGGAGGACTAGATATATGCTTAGTTTTCTGTTTCTTTGTAACAGGAAAAATGGGGCCAACCTTGTCAACAATGGGAGCAGCAGCTTCCCCAGGGATGGGCAGAACATTCTGACATAACAGGGAAAACTTCCCTGTTCCCTCTTCCATGACCAACAAAGGGCGTCTCTCCTTTCCCCAATGAGGGGACCCCAACAGATGAAAAGGACATGGCTAAGCCCTGGTCCTTAGTCGCTGTAGGTGCTACACCACAGGGATATGGGGAAAAGATGAGTGGTCTGAGGTACAATAAATGGCCACAGCAGAGTCACCCCCTTGCAGCGAAGGCAAATTGCTAGCCTGCTGTGGTGGCAAAGGCTGTTTGCTTAAGTTTTTCTTTTTGTGGCTGGAAGAAGGGCTGACCTTAGGACCAGAAGTCTGTTTCATGGTCAAGCCAAAAATGGTGCCTCTTTCCCGGGAAAGACAAGCAAATTCCGGTAAACACTACCAGTCTACAAAAGTTACTTTTTGATGGAAAAAACACAGTAGAAAGCACTTTAAAACACTATATTAGTCCCACAAAATGAAAACAAAGACAATTTCTGCACAAAAAATGTTTTCCATTACTTTAGACCACTTTTACACTGACAGGAAAAAAACAAGCACTCTATTTAAAGGTACATTACAGTCTCGTGACAGTCCATTAAAACAAAACACTCCTAGCTTTAATGTTACTTTTCCTGAAGAGGGAAGTGATAAAACAGCAATACAAATAAGAAAATGTAATTTACAGTGATAAACTCTGTGCTTAGACCAAACAGTCAGCTGCTGTTGTGGATCTAATGGCACTTCATATTAATTCCCAGGAAGAAGCCTGCCTCACTTGTCAGCCATGCAGCTGACATCTAAGTCAAGCAGACAGATAGGCCAATGTTAGCTCAGTTTGCAGTATGTTTTGGATCGTTTGCCCAGTTTAGCAATGTTCATTAACAAACATGTCAAAGGCAAAGAACAGTTGTGTAAAATCTTACCATAACCATAATTATCCTTCTCTTCCAAGGTGCAGTATTCTTACTGTGGGATACTCTGCCTCAGGCGACCCGAACATCAGCTCCTATACAAAAGCTTACGTGGGACGTCACACGCAGGGCCATAAACCAGGTGCCTTAAATGTGACGTCTGCACGCACAGACCTCGGAACTAACTGCCCAGTCGGACAGCAGACTAGGTAGAGCCAACTGGTGTCGTCCAGACCAGTGAAATGCCATATACTGCCCAATGTGACCATAGACTATGTGGTGGCCCAGGGTGCCCCATAGACAGGTGAAAAGGAATGCAGTGGGATAGGTGGGAGAAGCACCAGAAGGTGCTTAATGTCTTGTAGCTCCTTGCTCATCTCCTGAAGGTTCTTAAACAGTTCAGCAAACTGTTTTCCAAACAGGAGGGTGTGGTCTAGTGGGGCATCTAGAATTTTAGATTTTAAATCTTCAGGCAATGGTTGGCTGAAGCCATGAATATCTGTGAAGCACAACTGCAGATCCAGCAGATCTAGCAGAGGCCTCTGCTGCATCATAACTGCATCTAATCGAGTGCCTGGCTACCTGGGATGCCAGGGTCAGTTTTGATACTACTTAAGTCTTGTTGGGAGAGTCGGGCAGGGAGGATAGAAATGTAGATGCTTGGGACACCAAGTCCAAGGTATATTTAATCATATGGGTTTGGTAGTTAATGGCTCTGAAGGCTAGGGTGGAAGAGGTATAAACCTTCTTGCCCAGCCTGTCCATGTTCTTGCTATCCTTGTCAGTAGGCAGAAGGGACGAGGATGGGATCAGTCTTGACTGCTTGTCTGGGGTTACAGCTATCACTGCAGGGTCTGCCAAGGGGGGGGGGGGTTCACAAGAAATTTGTGGTCATCAGGCACCTTACAAAAATGATCAAGTCTCTTAGGAGCAGGTGGCTGAGAGTCAGGATTTTCAGATGCGGAGGCAAATGCATCTAGGTATGCAGGCATGACGGGGGGGATGGCAGATGGTGAAGGAGAGTCAACTTGCAGCAGCTCAAAATATCCTTTTTGAGTTTCAGTCATTTGGGAAGTATCCTATTTGAAATATTCTTTGATTTTAGTAATGGTCTCTCCAAAAGTGATGTCTTCTGGAGGAGAGTCCCCTTCTATGGATTCCTGGGGAATAGTATTCCGGGGGAGAAGCTATTTATGATGAATAAGAAATAGACTCATCTGATGATGAGAAAAAAACTTCCTCTTCTTCTTCCTGAGAAGTGGAAGGGGGAATAGAAGTAGCTGACACAGGTCTTGAACTAAGCAGAGGGATAGTGCAGGGTGAGGAGGCCCAGAGCCTAAGGGCCATAAAGGCCTGCATCAAAGACTATGTAAATGATTGCCAGTCAGGTAGTCCTTCAGAAGAGGGAAAAAGATGTTTGCTTTTTTACTTTCTTTTGAAAGGGGTAGTTTCTGATGTCAGAATCGCCATTTACCCTTCTTAGCGGACACTGGCTAAGAACAAACAAGCAAACCAAGTTCAAGCATTAATAAATTTTAAGAATTCCTCAATGGAGTACTTAGCTTTACATGTCTTGATAGTTGAAGAGCGATGCACTTGAGCTGATATTCGACTGCGGCAGAAAAGTTCTGAGGTCTGTGCGTGCAGACATCACATTTAAGACACCTGGTTTATGGCCATGCATGTGACGTCTCACGCACCAACAGCAACCAAGCTTAAGCTTTTGTACAGGAGCCGACGTTCGGGTTGTCTGAGGCAGAGAATCCCACAGTAAGAATACTGCAACATGGGAATAGAAGGGCATCCACAGCTAATGACACTATCTCCACCTTACTCTACTGCAGCCTAGGCAGTGGGATTCAAAACCAGACTTTTGTTTGGATTTTCCAATTCAGGCAATATATTCAACCTAAACTCAAACAGCAAGCCTACATCTATGCCACCTTACTTCTGTAAAATACCTGAAATACAGATATCCCAGTAAGTAATTAAAAGCCTGAAGACACACGGAGTAATGTATCTTCCAAGCTGCAGAATGGGTCCAAAGAAGGCTGTTGTATATTTATTTCCTGATGCAGATACCATTCACTGTCATATAGACAGTGGTATGGTGTTTGAAACCCCTTTTGACTGATCCACACAAAACTTTTGATATGGCTATTTCACATCTTGCAGTTTAAGTAATTTTAACTCTATAAATTAATCAGAATTCCATCATATGTATTAAAACAGTAAGTTAAACTGATACAGCATGCAACACAAAAGGGGTATTCTCTGTCATGCTTTCTCACAACAATACCTGCTATTTTAAGATTCCTATAGGACTGTCTTGAGTCCTTTACCACTTAACACCCTCCCATGTGGTTTAGCTGCTGTTTACAGCACTGTACAGATGACTTTATATTCCACAAAAGTAATATAAAGTTTTTCTCATTAGCATCCAGCTGGGTTACAATATGATATAGGTCTGTCATTGGTTTAGTGCAAATGAAATGAAACTGAATGCAACACTGAAATGTAACTAGTTAAATTCACGTCCCTGAAATCTGACAAATTACCTGCAAGTTCTCTATATAAACAATGAGAATGACAAAGGATCTGGATTTACACCTTAATCAAATATTAATTAACTGCCACAATAAACAGCATACACAACAGACTAGGTGGACAACTAAAAGTTTTATACAACTTAGAAAGCTGTCTCAGAAGAAACTAGAAACTGCACTGTTAAAAGGGTTCTACCACCTTAACTGGATCAAGAAGTACAGATTTTGTTTCTCCCTTGGTGGTACATTGCACGTAGACTGCATTCTCTACAATATAGGGCTCAGTTTTTGATCAGCATAATTCTGTTTAAACTTTCCACTTCAGTGCCTTTCATCAAGATGCAAACACACAGCTGTGCACATTTCACTGTGTGAACTAATCCTTTAACAATTCCCAGAATAGCCTTGGCTATTCATAGAAGTAAGCTGGCCTCAGATCAAAGTGTCTTCTATCTTGGGCACTACGACTTCGACTACCTTTGCCTAACACCTTAAGAAACAGATCTGAATCTAGTGATCTCTGTTCTGATTTCTGTACTCACTTCTGCTCATTGCTTCTGTCATGGCACCTTTCCAGCAAACAGGGATGCACTTCTAGCCCTCTTTGCACTACACTGCTGATTCTGAACTAGCTTTACCAGCTATTATGGCTACTGTCTGCTTCTTACGCTTTTTCAGGGACATCTACCTGCTTGTGCTGAAACAACTTGCTATTTATTTAAGTTATGGTAAATATCTACAGCAGAAATGATATACACATCTAATTCAACTGTATTATTTAACACAGTGAAGATACATCACAGGGTAGTCGCTATTATTTTTACAGCTGAATGAGTTGCTGTTCTTTGTCAATGAAATATACCTGTTTCCTAGTATTTGCCCATCATGTAAGTTATGTTTTGCATCTTTTTAACAAATGAACAGACGTAAGATTTACAGACACGAGTACAAAGTCCATGGGGCTAGTGCACTGTAAAAGCCTGAATAGCAGCTATAGAAGAGATCTGCAGTTACACATCAAGCCTGAGGGTGGTTCATAAATGTACTCAAATGAATTATTCAGCAAAAAATATCATTGCTATCACAATTCACAGCCTGAGATACAATGCACCATCCCTAACAACTGATGCTGTGTTGCAGTGCAGCGAGAGAGCTGGTTGTGCTACAACTGTACCACAAACAGCAGTATCGTAGTGCAAGCCTTAAAAGCATAAGCCAGTCCCAGACACACACAATGTGGCCACCCCATGTGTGTGTGTGTGTGTGTGTGTGTGTGTGTGTGTGTGTGTGTGTGTGTGTGTGTGTGTGTGTCAGCAAAAATATGACTGTGCAAATAAAAATTGTACTTACAGCTGACAGGCAGAAAGGTAACAAATTCATGATCACACTCAACTGTGCGATCACTGTGACTTTGTCATAGTGGTACCTTGGAAAATTGTTCCTTCTTAGAGATACAGCAATCTTGGCTTTAGTACACATAAACAGCAGAGGTGTGCAAAAATGCTTACAATTTCTACAAGCTTCACAGTTCAATGGGTAATGTGAGTGATTACAGTTCTTTCATGTCTGCATCACATTTTTGTCATATAATACATAAATATATACACACCCATGCATACATACATAGTGCTGCAAACAAGAAACTCCCCCCCTCCCAGTAATCCTCTGCCACTGCTGCCAGTGCACAGCTGCTTTATAACAGCACCATCCTGCAGGCATTAGCATTACTTGTTGTTGGGCAGCATAGCTAGATAGTGCCATTAGTCATTAAAGTGACAGATGCCAAAAGGAACTGCTCTGCAGGGATGAGTAATGAGGCTTAAACAATTTACACTCCTCATGAGCTGTGCTGTACAGTCTTGTACACCATTACACTATGCTGAAAATGCATTGTGATGCCTGGAGAAATGGACACAAAGATACCCCCCCCCACTCACACACACACTGTACAAACGACACTGTGTGTGTGTGTGTGTGTGTGTGTGTGTGTGTGTGTGTGTGTGTGTGTGTGTGTGTGTGTGTATACACGAGTTTAGCCTATATTCCCCTGCCTGTTCCCCACAGCAGGTCTTTTCTGTCTCTCTACAAGCCTATCATTTACAGACCTTATACACAAACAAGGTCATAGGCTGCACGGGTGTTACTTACATGTCATTCATTACTTTCACTATGTTGCTTTCCCATATTACAGAATGCTTATCACACAGCAGTGCTCAGACTGCTATATTGTGCATCCCTTCTTTTGATTATGTGGATTAACAAGCACTCAGTGTGCATACAATACGCAGGGCATGCAAACTGTTACACTATGTAACCTGCTTGGACAGCCTACCCCGATGTAGCACACTGCTTCTTTTGTACTTAAGAGCTCTAGGAGTCCTCGAAGGTTCCATATTAGGTCCCCTTTTATTCAGTATTTTTATAAATGACTTCCATACCAACCTCAAACATGCATCTATTGCACAATATGCAGACGATTTGACCATTATTTGCTCTGCTAGATAAACAACAGAACTTTTGCAGATCTGCCAAAATGCCTTTACCACTACCGAAATCTGGATGGCTAATAATCTTCTAGCTCTAATCCCAAATAAAACAAAAATGTTATTATACCATGACCCCCCATTAATATTCCAAAACGTGCACGCTGATTGGTCAGCGTGCACGTTGTAAATCAACTTATACTAATGGAAAAAGGTCCAGTTGCCCGGACTTTTTCCATTAATATAAGTCTTTTTTTAAAACACTGTCTCGCTATGTTAAAGGAGTTTAACATAGTGAGACAGGTTTAAAAAAAGCAACGGAGATCTCCGTTGCTTTTTTTAAAGCTGTCTTGCTATGTTAAACTCCTTTAACATAGCGACACAGTGTGTAAAAAGCAACGGAGATCTTGCTTTCTCCGTTGCTTTTTTAAAAACTGTATCGCTATGTTAAATGGGTTTAACATAGCGAGACAGCTTTAAAATAAGCAACGGAGATTCTCCGTTGCTTATTTTAATGCTGTCTCGCTATGTTAAACCCATTTAACATAGCGAAACAGTAAAAAGCAACGGAGATCTTGCTTTCTACGTTGCTTTTGCCCACAGCTCTCATGTACTGCGTAGGCATACGCATGTGCAGTACATCAGAACTGCCGCGGAATACCAGACAGCTGCAGAAGGGCAGCAAGGAGGCATTATATAATGCCATTATTTAAGAAAATTAATTTTTTTTTCTTAAATAATGTCATTGCATAATAGCAATAACCCACTTCTGGGTGTGGGTAATGCTGGATTTACCCACGGTTGGCTTTGTTTGGTCCCTCGAGACCAAACCACGCCAACCATGGGTAAATCCAGCATTACCCACACCCAGGCGTGGGTTATTGCTATAGTATTCACTCCTAACAAAAAAAAAAAAAAAAAAAAATCGCTCTGTCAACAGGACAGAATTCACCATTCATTCTCAAACCAACACGACTACAGAAGTTGTCTCCCACACTAAATTACTAGGGGTTATCATCAACGAAAACCTGACATTTGACCTTCACATCCATAATAATATCAAAAAAAGCAAACTATAAACTAGGCACTCTCTACTGACAAAAATACTACCTCAACTGCTCTACCAAACATACTCTTGCCTTAACTTTTCTCTTACCTTCACTACTCTATAGCGCTTCTTTCCTTACCAATATCCACTGCACCCTAAAAAACAAGCTTGAGACGTGTTACAACAAGGCTGCCAAATTTGCAACCAACGCAAAATGCTCTTCCCATCATTGCATTTCCTTAAAATCACTTGACTGACTCGAACATCCCCATCGTCTTACCTACCTACAGCTAATCACAGCTCACAAAATTATTTACAAACCTTCAGACTGCCCAGCTCTCTCTTCCATTCCCACCCACTACCACCCTAACAGTCCACTTAGATCTGAAAACAAGCTACTACTGCAAGTATACAAACCTAAACTCCCTGCCGGCAACATGCTTTATTCCTTCTCTGTTGCCAAGCTTTGGAACTCTTTACCATCAGCTATCAGAACCTCTAATAAAGTCACATCCTTCAAAAAGGGTTGCGATTACATCTCTCTTCCCTCTGGCAATGCAGATGCCTCTACTCTCATTTTATAACTTGAATGCCTACACTCTAAGGTTACACACACTCTGTCCTACATCCCTCCCCTCTTTAAACTCATTCATACTCACTACCAAAACAAACCTTTGCTAAACTTTTACTCTTCTATCCATCTTTTCTACATTACCCCTCAATGTCCCCCTTCCCATCCTTTTACTAAACAGCTTTCACAAAATACCTTGTATACACCACTTTATTATGTTTAACAACTCAATCACTCTTCTAGTTTTGTAACTTATACTACTTATGTTTCACCTCTACTCACATCTACATATCATTTGTTTGCCACATTTACAATTGTTGTATATTACTATATATGCATTCTGTTTAGTTGCGTGTATCTTGAAACTGTTCTATATTTTATTTACTGTTTGTATGTTTTACACTGTTAAACCGTGGAGCTTTTCTCCCCAGGCCTCCACTGAAAATAGGTTTTCTTGGCCCAGTGGACTTTCCCGGTAAACAAATGCCAGTAAATTAATAAATACTGACATACATGTAATTCATTTTATGAATCACATAGCCACTCAATGCCGAAGTGCTCTCCCCATTGGATTTAATAATCAGGGCAGACAGTGCTGTGTTGTATTCATTTACTAAGCAATGCCAAGTACTGCAGCACGTATGTGCAGAAAGTAGTGTGTTCTACTTCATGTAAACATTTGTACAGTAAACGCCCTAAAAACAAATAGGGAGTTTCTGCAGAGAAAGAAAAGTACACAAGTTACACTGGGTAAGACATTATCCAAGGCTCTTTAATAGTCTTAAAGAGAAACTATTATACAAGTAAATTATAACAACATGCTGCACCTCTTCCATTGCTTTTCTAAAACAGTGAGACTGTAATGTTAAACATATCATTTCTGCTTTATGTACATGGCTGCTATTCACTATACTGTAACTTTAAGCATTCAAAACAAATGCTGATGTAGCCTTTCTACCCTTGTAAATTTACAGTGGCTAGCAACCACCAGAAGAATGAATGCACTGCAGTCAGGTTCCAAGATTAGTAACTATATCACAGACTGCATAAACATCCCAACTACACTTCAGCATGTCTTGCAAGGTACTGCTTAGGTTAGTGTACAGGTAGGAATCTGCCCATGTCACTGAGGTGCACCACCTGGTTCTGGCTTTAGCAAGTCTCCAGTTTCTTTCATTTGATGAAGATGATGTTTCTGTAGCACATTTACATCTGCCTGATCTTAGTTGCTTTATCAATGTCACTACATAATCTGTTCTTCACATCTTCTGTAGTCCTGAACTAGCACTCTAGCCCACCTCTAAATCATAATTCTATTTAATGAAATGACATATCTCTTTTAAAAGGCTGTTTGTTCATTACATCACACACTGCTACTTAACAGAGGTGCAAGTTCAGAGACTGTGATTCAGTAGGGTCTATATTAGATCACCGAATGCTTAAAAGAGCGAACGGTGATTGATCGAACTTATGCAAGCGAAAGCTTACAATCTCGAACTGTCAGAACAGTGATTTTTTTCCTAGGGAAAAAAAATTGCTGTTCCAAAACATACACACAACACAAGCACACCACACAAACAGCAATCCACAAACATACACCTAAAATCTGACACCTAACCCTACACTAAACTATACACACACCACTAACTATCCACTTACCTTAATCCAAACCCTAACCCTAAGGTCTGTCACTATCGCACACTCACCTCACCCGCTCCCTAACCCTAACTCACCTAACCCGCCCTAACCCTCATGTCCACACAATCGCACACATACCTAACCCGTGCCCTAACCCTAACTCACCTAACCCGGCTTAACACTCACATCCACACAATCGCACACTTACCTGAACCCGACCTGTAACTTTCCACCACAGCAATGAAAATACCGAAGCAACAGAAACAGACAACCAAATTCTTTCCCTAGGAAAAAATTTGGGTTTCTGTTGCTTCGATATTTTAAGCTTTCGCTTACATAAGTTCGATCAATCACCATTTACTTTTTTAAGCATTCGGTGATCTAATATAGACCCGATTCAGTATCACTTTGGTTTATTGGCAGTGGCACTCCACCATGAAACTACAGAGTATGTCAGTCAATTAAGTACAGTTAGTAGCTGGAGAAACTGTTATATGACAAGATGGGATCAGTTACACTGTAGTACTACATATGCAAACTTCTAAATGCTCAATATCCCCATTTATGCCCAGTGAGGTACTAACATTTTAGAAAATTAAGGATATGTTCAATACAAGAAGCTGCATGAAGCTGCCTTACCTCATCTATGAAACATCAAGCATTAGTCGCACACAAATTAGCACAGCTGCTAAGCATGGCATCTAATTAACACAGTGCAAGGGATGGTGTGCAAAGTTATTACAACTACAATTATGAATATTTACAAAAATCTGTAATTTAGCCACTTTGGAATAAAAATCTTACTTTCACTGACCCTTACCCATACATTACCTGCCAATGTCTCCTCTCCTCTACCTCTACCCACTAGGCCCATTCAATCTGTCAGGGGCAAGGGTTATGCATCCCTGTGTTAGGTTAGAATTTTAAATCCATTTGTTCCTGCTTGGTGAGCCTAATCAATTCATCTGTTATCTTCTGACAAGAGTTGGATGGTACAGAGTGGGTTACCTTTCTGGTCTACCTCAGTGACCTACCCAAGATCCTTGCAGCACTCCTTTGGTGGCCCCCTTCAGCTCCACTAATGCTGCTTCATCTGAAGAGCATGTGAGCATCACACCTAACATCCAGATGTATGTAGCACACTGCTAGTGAAGTACATGCTCGTTATGCTCATTCCGCACAGGGAATACTTTCTAGATGTCACCTAAGTGGTGAGCCAAGGTTGCCTCCCTCCCCAGGATAGGAAAACTGATGTAGGTCACTTATTCCGATCCTCCTGTCACACCTCCAGTTCCCATGCTGCTAACTGAACACCAGTCGTCTGGGCTATAGACAGGATTTGTACCTTCTGCGCCATGGGGCTGGACTGCATTACGATTTAAATTCAGTGTAAAAAGCTTTTCAGCAGCTTACAAGCAGTATACATCACAGACATTCAGTAAAAGAAGGCAAAAGAATGATACTGATTCAGGGGCAGTTTAAGAAATGAAAGACTCAGCATAATGCCTTTATAAATGAGTGCAGAAACAAAACTGATTTACTGTATCTAGGCTAAGCCATGTTTGACAATGTGTAACACAAAAACACCAAAAATCAAACACAGGTAGTATGACAATACCTGTCAGGCCATTATGGGTTATAAAAAATTACAAAGTAATACCAAAAATTTAAGAGTGATGCACAGGTATTATCCAAGTAAATAAGATGAACAGCACAGTTTCAGTTTATGCATTAATCTTTCCTTTTACTGCAGCACGGATGTGTATCCAAACATGCAAACACACACACTCGTGCGCGCGCATGCGCACACACACACACACACACACACACACACACACACACACACACACACACACACACACACACACACACACACACACAAACACACACACACACACACCTGCATCTACATAGATCTATCTATATATACAGAGTGAGAGAGACAGAGACGGGTCTACTTCTAAATTTCAAAGTTTCAAAACCTTGAATTTCTTGTGGTTGTGACCATAAGATCGAAGTTTTGAAACTTCAAACTGTTTCAACGGAGAGTGCTGTACAGCATGGAGCAGTATATTTACTGTTTTCCTTGCTGCAGTGTGATCTCAGAGTTGGTATATTTCATTAGCAAGGGGTGTGGGGGTGCAGGGGGCTTGCCCTCCTGCTAAAAAATAAAAAACAGATTTTTTTTTTTGTTTTTATTTTGTTTTTTAAGTTTTGAAGTTTCAGAACAACCCATACAGAGACACACACACACATCTACATCTACACAGATCTATATATATATACTGAGAGAGAGAAAGACGGGTCTACTTCTAAATTTCGAAGTTTCAAAACCTTGAATTTCTTGTAGTCATGACCATAAGATAGAAGTTTTGAAACTTTGAACTGTTTCAACGGAGATTGCCGTACAGCATGGAACAGTATATTTACTGTTCTCCTTGCTGCAGTGTGATCTCAGAGTTGGTATATTTCATTAGCAGGGGGTGTGGGGGGTGCAGGGGGCTAGCCCTCCTGCTAAAAAATAAAAAACAAGACTTTTTGTTTGTTTTTTTTTTTTTTTAAGTTTTGAAGTTTCAGAACTTCGATCTTATGGTCTCAACCATAAGAAATTTGAGGTTTTGAAATGCTGAAATTTAGATGTAAACCCATACAGACACACACACACACACACACACACACACACAAGCAAATCTATGCTAAGAAAAATCACATACACTTAACAGAGAAAAAAAAAACAGGAAATATAAGAATGAAGGAAAATAAACAGTTGTCCCCTGGCAGAAGTAAATACCTAACACACAGTAACATAAAACAACAGGTTGGTGGGATGTCATGATGACTTCAGAAAATATATAATGGGCTCCAACATATTTTAAAGTATGCAATACTTCACATCAACTGTCAAGAAGGTGTATAAGATCTTTTTATTCTATATCTCCATCAGACATCATAACAGTGACATAATATGATAAGGTCCATCAGCAACTTTGTCGCTATGCCGCATTACTATAAAACTAAACACCAACATTCTTATAAAGGTCTATTCAAATACCCTTTGTGCTGCAATTATTTTAAATTAAACAAGTATTTGTCCATGCTGACTGTTGGTTTGCAAACGAATTGTAGTACTGCAGTTGTAGGCAAGGATGCATGGTAAATGAAAATATGGAAACTATAAATGCAGTTTATTTTTATTTGTCCTTTTTTGACTGGATTAGTTCCACTAGACTAGGTGCCTCTTTTTAGGTGAGACCTGAGGGTGGTATTTATACTTCTAGGGGAAATTTGGCCAGGGCATTGCGGGACTTCCTCTCCTCTTTTCAGTAGATGCCACAGGATCTTTTATATCCACCCAAGCTTCCACCACCTCAAGCAGGTGTGAGCTCAATTTAACATCTGATCCAAAGGATGATGCTGGGGGGACTACTAATAGTGCATGATTAAAAGTCTGTAGTTCCAGGACACCGAAAAAATTAAAAATGCAAACAACCAAGAAATGTACTAGTAATAGCAGGAAACCAACTGTTACACATTTCTACTTCAAAAGGTTGCATTTGCAAAATGTGATAACATTTAGAATCAGTGGTGCAGAACTCTTAACTGTCCCTTTTTTAGAGGAACATTCCTATTTTTGGGCGTGGTTTAGGATACCGAAGTTTTAGAGGTCTATCTCTATTTTCAGGCTTGAGTCACCTCTTCACACAAATTTCTGAATCCTTCTCATCACATAAGATTTTTGATGCTGTCTAGTACACAGAAAACCACACTACATAACAAACAATAATTCAAAGAGAGAGGACACACATCTTTCATCTCTTTTTTCTGAAGCAAAAATTACCGTGTGGTAGAAATTTGGAACAGAGATCATTTAAGTTTATAGATTTTTGCAATCCCTCTTTGATAATGTGCTTATATGTTTCTGTCATTTTTTGTCATTCTCTGTTTTCTAAATGTGTTTCTGAGTAGTATCTCACATTCTTACTGTAAATTTTTACACTAACAAGATGTCCAGATTTTAGGCTGGATGTTCCTACTTTGTTCTTATTTTCAATGTTTGCAAGTTGAGAGGTATGCACTGCAACAATATAATGCCAACAAGGCTAAATAGCAACTTATAAACTACACATGTACAAATTTGCTTTTTCACTCTCATTCTTTCAAACATTTTACAGTTTCAATGAGGAACATTGTTTGCATTATCTAAGGTTTATAACCTTTAACAATAATTCTACCTATATGGATGGAATTGCAAAATTAGAAACTTTTATACATGGCCAGCTGATAAGAGAATGAATTAATGATCAATGAAGGGTTTGATGACTTCCAAGATGGCTGCACATTGAATAACAGCTTAATTCTAGCTCTTCCAGTGTGAAAACATAAACTCAGCAGAGAAGGCCAGGGGACCTTTGCATTTCTGGGTAAATTTCAGTAATTGGCTAGTAAGTGCACTGCCTGGATGCCGGGAAAAAAGAAATACAGAGCACGTGGAAAACAATCAGCTAGAAAAGGTGAGGAAAAAAAACACTGACTGGCAAAAGTACTACAGCTGTTCAGCAAAAAGCAGTGCAAGCTCCAGACTTGACTTCCAGTAACCCAGAGGAAAGCATAAGGCAACTGCACACATACATGGTTAAAGTAAGTGAAACAATGATGGAGTATGGCATCTCAAACAACAAAAGGCTTGAAAAAATTGGAGCTTTAAGCAGATATTCAGATGAGGTGATAAAACTGCAAAGATCACAGGCTGAAATGAAGAAAAGGCTTGATAAATATGAGACTGCTCAAGAAAAAAACGTTTCAAAAAATAATAGAAGTCGAGGACAGAGCACATAGGGAAAACTTGAGATTTTCAGCTATACCAGACAAGCTGAAGGAACAGACTGTATTAATTTTATGAAAGCAGAAATAAGCTACTGGACTGGTATACCACAGCAGGAGTTGTTAACTGAAAGGGCATATTGTGTGTATGCTCCAAACCTGGCTGTGATACCCCACCTCTGTCCCACTAATCAAGAAGCCTCAATCCTCACCACTAGCACCAGTGCAGGACGTAGATTGGCAGAATGACAAGTACACACACAGTATTTCCAGACGGTAGCTCTCTGCATCAAGTGCAATTTCCCTCAAGAGCACACAGACCACAGTCAGTCCAGGGCTAGTTTCTCCCTCTTTGTCCAGATCCCCAATAAGACTCCCCACTGGCACATAGTTGAGATCTCAGCTGAATGGCCAAGCCAAGACCTCCAGCACCTTCTCTGTCCAATCAGTTCTTTGTGTCTCTGCCCAAGTAGCTAACACACACACACACACACACACACACACACACACACACACACACACACACACACACACACACACTTTGAAGTTTGATTTATACACAAACACACACCTGGGAAAGGCTGGCACAGGTTTACTAGCTATACCCCCTTCTGCCCAGACTATAACATAGTTATTACTGCCATCCGCCAACTCCTTATCAGCTATTTTAAGGCCCTTAACAAAGGGTGTCCAATTTACTGTATAATGTTACTATCAATACAAATGGTAGTCTGACCAAGAGGAAGGTTATTAGGACTGGCCTACAAAGTGTCACCAAATAAATATGCAAGCACTCTCAGAACTCAAACATGTCTCACTAATATCAGCCACGATGAAAGGTTTAAATATATTTAATAATAAATAATAAAAGAACAAGAAAATACTCTGCATATAATCACAGTAACATCAGCGTTCAAAATCATAGAAATATTTTAAACAACATTGCAGGACAGTCTCAAATAAATAAAAAAAAAACATCTAAATTAACCTTTGCAATATTCCTGAAGATATCTAAAAGAATTACTGTACCCTAGTTAACTTACTTCAGAGCAAGCAAGGCAGATGTGGTGAATGGGTCTTCCAACTGATGTTGTCAGGTCAAAGACAAATACAGAATGTTCAGTCTCTCTCAGAGTTTTCTTAAATTAATATCTCAAATACTACTGCTGGGATAGCGTGTAGGATGACATCACTTCTTGTCATCTGACTCTATGCAAGGTAAAACCCCCACTGATGCAGCTGGTAAACGTGTGAAAATACATAGACAAGGCTTTGCGTAGATCTAAGGCAGATCCTGGAAGTCATAAAACAATAAAAACACTTCCAAGACAATACAGTGAACCTTTAATTCTAGACATTGTGTCTGTTACTGCACTAAAACTGAAAGATAACATCCTTTTATTATGTGGCCATTAAGTAATTTAATTTTCAACTATTTTTTCTGAAGTTAACTTCTGGGGTTTCAGTTTCTAATGTTAAAAAATATACATTTAAACAGTTACAATAGTGCAGGTACATTTCTGTTCTAATCCAGAAGGTTACATTGTGGTTACATTTTTAAGCTCAGTACTTTACAAAATATCTCTTCAGCACACGTCTGTACAAACCATCTTATATGACATACAGTTCTAATACATTTGTAACACAAGCATATGAATGATGTTGATATTCACAAATGACACATAACCATTTGCACAATTCCAGACAGCTGTGCTGGCAGTATCTCCTTTTGTTACACTTCTATATAACTCTTGTTAATATTAACAATATACAAACACAACGTTAATATATTGTAATAACTTTCTCCTTTTCACTACAGTGCCTATTGTATATTGTACTTTCTTTGTTGTCTCTAAATATGTTTGTTAAATTATATGTAAAACCGACACTCTACTTGTCAATGTTATTCTCGTTTTATTGGAGCTTTTCTCCCTGGGCCTCTGCTGAAAATGGGTTCACATCCAGACAGACTATGCCAGTCAACAAATGTAAAATAAAATAAAATAAATAAAATAAATAATTATTTACAAAATTCAAGTTAGCCGAGATGGCAGTATCTCCTTTCGTGACACCGGCTATTGGAAGCAACCTAGACTTTTAATAGTAAAAATACAATCCTACTAGCAGAAGGAGATGATTCTGACAAAACTGTGGCAGAAGGACAAAGTACTAAAAGTGGGAGATGGTAGAGTGTTTGTGGGAAAGACTACTCACTGTACACAAGGCAAAAGAGGAGCAAATTTATTACACTATTCAGGGAATGTGGAGAAGCAGGTGTGAGATACAAACTGCTGTACTAAGCTATCTTCAAAATATTCTTCCCTGGAGGGACAAAATTATTTTTTGATGAAAAATTGATATTAAGGAGGAAATACATAAGTTTGTCCAACAAAAAATGAGCTGTGAAACAGAAGGAGATTCTGCTTTATGTTCTTCTGGTAATAAAGACCACAGAAAGGCTGTGCAAGTGAAATCTTTTCCAATGTTTCAACGGAAAATGTTAGAGAGAAGGAAGGGAGCATGAGAATTGACTACAATAATTGAAAGCACTTTGGAAATGAAGCAGAGACAGAATTTGGGAGATGGGGATATACAGGAATAAAATCACTAATTTGGAAACTGACAAAATTGGGACTACAAAGCAGTAGAACAGGAAAATCTGGAAATACTGCACTTTTTTGGACTTTGTTGGACTTGTGGTGGACTCTAAAAAATATCTCCTATTTTATGTCAATAATGTTTGGAAAAATACTTTGGGAGGGGAAGAAGAGTGAGAAAGTTAACTGTAAGTAAAACATTTTTTTTCTTAATAGTACTGTTTTTATACTGTATGATTTTTTGCATGCTATAAAGTAAAGTTTTCTCAGTTGTTTTTAAGTGTAATGGAGATGCTATTGTAAACAGTTTCTGTTTTTTTTTTCTTACTCCTTTCTCTCTTTCTCCTTGTTCAGTTTTAAGAAATGTAGGCACTGCAATGTAAAAAAAAGTATGTTTAAAAGAGCATGATAAAAGAAAAAACAATGTGCTTTTTCCCATTCTTGCACAGGGGGAATGACTAGATTAACTCCCTTAGCTTGATCTAGTAACACGTTTTAAGAGAAAGCAAGTACATGAAAAAGAATACTGAGTATTATATGACTTTTTTCTAGCAAATAAATGAATGCTTAGCAGCAATTCTGCATCTGGTCCTCATGTCTCTATGGAGACAATCTGATAAAAAGAAATTGGCTACAATCTGATAAAATGAAATTGGCTAGAAAAAAAAAGAGAAACTGGCTAGGAGATAATGATCAGGTGTTTTCCAGGCTGGAGGAGATACAAACATGAGACAAAAACAGACAACACTTAGCAGAAACACAGGCTGCACCATGCTTCTTAGCATGGGTAACCCTTCTTTTAGGTTAACTCAGGTCTATGAGTATGGCTGGGACATTTGTTCCTATTAGGAGGGTAAAACTTTGTATTTAGTATTTGAAGAGGTACACAATTTTGTGCGTTAGTATTAAATTCATAGGTTTTAGGGGGTATTTTTTTTGTTTGTTTGTTTTTTTGAGGGCTTTCAATACAGCAACAAGTTTTGTAAGATTTGGCATAGACTCAAATGGACATGACAAGAAACAACTGTGGTAAAGTTCATCCTGCCAAACAGTGTATGTATGTAACACAAAAGCTGGAACTAGACATTTAACAAAAAAGCTATTGTATATAAACGGTGGGAACAACAACATTTTAATACAATGATGATTTCTGTAATGTCTTTAAATTATAATGGTCTCACAGATAAATACAAAAAAGAAAAGAGTAGTGAACTATATTTAAAAATGTACAGTGCAAATAGCTATGCTACAGAAGATACACTTGAAAAGTACTGAACATGTGAATTTGACAAAGAAAGTTTTTCAGGATGGTTGTTCAGCGGAATATCTGGGACAAAGGAAAAGAACAGTACTTAGATTAATCATAAGAGGAACTCCAATAGTAATAGAAGAGGATAAAAAAAGATAATAATTTGTAGTATTAAGATGCTACTGGTAAGGATGGAGGATTACATTGGTATGTATGGAGCTTAAGAAAATTCTGGGAGAAATAATCAGCTTTCAGCAAGGAATATTACTTATAGGTGGGGATTATAATTCAATCTGCAGCAGTGAAGCTGTGTCTGGGTGACCCAGAAGGGAAAGTATAACAAAGGGTAGACTCTTGAAGAAATTTATGAAAATATTTGGCATGGAAGATGTGAATTCAGTACTAGGAGTTCATAATAAAATTCCATATTATTTCCGAAGATACAAAAACTGGGCTAGGCTAGACAGAATTTACATTTCACAGGAACATGTGCATTCATTTGAAGGTCTTGATAAGTGCCCAATAACTATTTCAGATCATGCACCAATAATAATGAAAATACATGGTAATGAAATAAAAATGATACACTGGGGCTTTCCCACCTATCTACTGAAAGGAGAGGAATTTAAGGCATGGGTAGTGGAAATTATTCAGGAGCCATTAGAGAAGACAAAAAATTCTTCTGAAAATATAGCTTGGGAGTGGAATATAATTAAAGTAGAGTTTAAAAATAGGATGGAAATAAAATAAAGGAAGCTATGGTTAAGAAGTAACAATGATTATTTATAGTGACTTGCAAATGTTAAAGTACTTCAGAACAGGAGGAATTTCACAGAACAAGAAGTAGAGTAACTGCAGAATTCTAAACAAAAAATAAGGGATTACCTCAATAATATGCATGAGTTTAGACCAAGCTGAGGGAGCTTAAAACAAGGAAGGCAACAAGGGGTATTAGAAATATTTCAAAAATCTATGAAAGTCTGTATAAAGCAGAGAAATATGGAAATCAACAAAAGATATAAATGGAAATGTTTATGGAAGAATAAAATATGCCAAGGTTAGAGGTAGTTGAGGCTCAATTACTAACACTTAGGACAGGAGAAGATGAGATAAAAAATGGTGATGTATAACCAATCTACAGGAGAGTCCCCAGAAATATATGGTGTTCCTGTAGAAGTTAGGAAACTAGGAGGGAAAAAACTAATAAAGATCTGGAAGGTTTTGTTTAACTGTATTTTAAGAGGAGGAGAAGTACCAACATCCTGGAAGAAAGTGGTGGCAGCTGTAATACCTAAAGAGGGTAAAGATCCATCAGATCCAGCTTCATACAGGCCCATTTCAATTCTGAACCATGATTATACAGTACCTGTGTCTATAATGGGTAAAAGAATGACAAAAATATTGATAGATATGGATCAATGTGGTTTTGTGGAGGGGAAGCAAACATTTGACAAAATTAACAGAACATTTATGATCCAAAGGGAGACAGAATATAAGAAAATACCACTACTGCTGGTGGGTCTTGATGCAGAAAAAAACATCTGACAGAGTAAGCTGGGACTTTATGAGTAGGACAATTGAAGTGTTTGCATCCCCTGACAAAATTATAAGGTTGATTAGGAGGATATATGAGGGATTGGAGGCAAAAATTAAAGTGGGTGGGAGTCCTCTCTAATAATTTCTGCTTGAACAGAGGAACCAGGCAGGGATGTCCTCCTTCCCCCTTTTCACTTGCATTATATTTAGAACCACTGGCAAAAAAAAAAAAATAAGGGACTCAGAAATTCAAGGAAATAATTGGTATGGCAGTCAAGAAAAGAAGGCACTATTTGCAGATGATATTTTATAACTGTCAAAACCAGAAAAGGGCATTACAGTGTTATGGAACTTTTCAGATATTTTTGAGATACAAAATAAATGAAGTGAAAAAAGGCAATAGCAGTAAATGATGTACTGACACAGAACTTGGTTCAGCAATATCCATATTTATGGGGACATGATAAAATGAAGTATTTTAGAGTATGGATTAAAAATAATTTCTGTGTGGCAGCTAAGAATATGCAGGATGAGACTAAACAAAAGACAATACAAAAACAGAGAAAATGGAAGCTCTGTTTTATGGATATGGATAGTAAGATACAAGCAGCTAAAATGTTTTTAGTCCCTTTAGTCTTATACACAGGTCAGGCATATTTTTATCAACCGGAGGAGCAATTGTAGACAGAAATTAATAAAGAACTGATGGATTTTATATGGGAAGGGGAAGACAGCAAGAGTCAAGTAAGACGATTCTTCCAATACAACAAGGCGGATTTTGATTACCCAATTTGAAGGGGTATTTAAGAGCTACACAGTTAAGACTCCTATACATAGCACAAACAGAAACCTATAATTCAAAGTGGAAAGGTATGATGATGAAACAGGGGAGAAGCTTAATAAACAAGGAGAGACTGAGATTTTGGATGTAGATCTTTAAGGAGAATAACAATCATATAGAATATTATGTTCATAAATTAGCAGAAAGTATTCTGAGAACTAAGCCTACACGGGAATGGAGAAAGGAGACTCTGACAATAGGGATGAGTGCAACTGGGGATACAGACAACAGGCAACAGGGGGCTGCAATTTATTGGAGAAAACTGGCAAAGGAATCATGGTATTGGAAGTAATTAACTAGAGAGGGAAAGGTAATAAAATGGAAAGATGCTAAGAATTTATTTGGACTGCAGGTTAATGATTGCCTTCCCTATCAAGGATTGATATCAGAGTATAGGCAAGGAAAAAGAAATAGGTAGGTCCTAAACAAAGACCGCAGCTGGTAGAGTTTTTAGTAGAACTTAGAATAGAAGCTGCTGTTAAAAAGAAAAAATGATTACAGCATATAAAAAATTCCATGATAACTGTAAGAATTAATCACAGGAGGTTAGAAAGGATTGGAAAGAGAGACTGGATAAGCAATTCACAAAGAAACAAAGGGGGATATATGTACGTCTCCCAAATATGCAACAAATCTTGATGACTTAGGATTTTTGTTTAGAAATGTTTCCATAGACATTTTTGTACCCCAAGTACATTCCAGAGAATTTTTCCTCATGTAGACAGCAAATGTTGGAGGTGTGATGGGGAAGAAAGAGGTAATTAGGAACATATTTTCTGGGAGTGTAATGATTTGTCAAACTTTAAAGATTCCTTCCCGCCTACTCTGTCAGAGATACTGGATGGGCACACTGGAGTAACTAGGGAAATGATTTTTCTGAGCTATGATACAGAATTGGAATTGTCTAGACATAATAAGGCCTTGCTGAGTCTAATTATAGTGGCTGCCAAAACCAAATACTAGAAAATGGAAATCAAAGTCTAAACTAACAGTACTACAAGTAATGAATATAGTAACAGAGATAAAACAACTGGAAATGGGATCTTTAAAAAAGGGTATGAGCAAATTATATTGGAAGAAATTGGAACTGATGGAACAATATATATAGGGGAGGAATGAAGATTAAAAGAAGGTAGGACTTGAATGAGCTATGTAATGTTTGACTGACATGACTGGGAAGATTATAAGTGATTTAAAATGTTTTCAACTAGGATTATGTCACTATAGTTTGTGATGTAAAATGCTTGCAGATGTGATTATGTCAATATGGTTTGTTTTCATTTATATAAATGTTTGATTGCTTATGTCATAAGTGATACTCTAATAAAGATGTTTTTTATTTAAAAAAAGAACAGTTACTGACATCATTAGAAAAGGGTAGGAGTAAATGACATTAAAAATGGAAATTGTGGGAAAAATACATGCAGAAAAAATGTTTTAGAGGAAGAATGAAGTTTAAGAGAAGGCAGAAACGGAACAAATTACGTAATGTTGCTTTGATTACATGATACATAACAATATATGTAATGTATAATACCTGTAAATGTGAACGTGTTAATATGGTTTGATTGCTTTTCTGCAAATGTAAGTTTTCCTATTTCACAAGTTGTTTGTCTTTCGGCTTTTCCCGGTTAGGGGTCGCCACAGCGGAACTCCGGTCCGCTAATGATTGGCAGTAGATTTTCATGAATGCCGAGGTGCCAGCTCGATGTCCAACCTTCAACGAAGACACGCCCATTTACGCATATCTTTAGAACGCCCACCCAACCATGGGGAGGACATGCAGACTCAACACAGAAGGCACTCCCCGCACTCCAGTCGAGAATCGAATGGGAGAACCTCTTGCTGTGAGGCAACAATGCTACCGCTGCACCACCACAGATGTACTTCCTATTTCACAAGTGATAATGAGTAAAGGTGTTTAAAAAAAAAGGAAGGGCTTGATGGTCAGGGAAGGCCCCCCTCAAAAAATAAAACGAAGATGTTTAAAAAAATTCAAACTTCAAAGTAAGGAAGGAAGGACAAATTTTATTAAGTACAACACTGAAGCAATACTGTGTCAGTCCACATGCTGAAAGCTCAAACACTGTCACATCAATCACACCAAGAAATTTACTGTCAGGGTAACAATGAAGTGCTTGGAGGAACATCTGCCAGCAAATAATTATTTCTCAACTTCTGCACAGCTCAACACTACAAAAGGTCACATTAATGCAGCAGATTGTCATGTAAATGGAACCAGATTATACAGCATAGCAAAGAAAAGAAAGAACTAAGCACTTTGCAAGCAGATAAGAAAAAGGAACATGTCAGCACATCTGATTCACCCTTATGTTTCCCTATAAACTAGTCATTTTAAATGTACTATTTTTTTTATTAGAGAGGTCTCACATCTGAACTCCAGACTGTTTTATTGTGCCTTTGTTCTTAGACTAACAGTGCTGTTACAGATACCAAGAAGCTAATTTTACAGTTTGCTTACAGTTACTGATACAAATACTTTGCAACTTTTGGAATCAATATATTTACAATATTCTCTTACTTATTTCCTTTGATTTACAAAGTGCCTACGCTGACACCAAATACGGAACCAATGCATTTTAACTGTTGATTGTCACTGCTGTATAGATTTATGCTGAGAAGCAAGTGCTTATGCTACTGTTCCAGATGCAGCTCACTGTAGAGTTAATAGTAGTGCGGACAGTATAGGAGTAAGAATGAATGAATGGAAGGTGTGTGTTTTATAAGTGGGAGACTGCTGGGAAGAACTGTCAGTCCATTCAGGTATACGTCTATAATGAATAGCTTTCTCCTACCAATCTCACAGATGTTAAACCTAAATGCCTTATCACATTTGTTTATACATATGTTATATATACAGCACTGGTGTTTACCGGATTATTTTTCTACTGTCAGTCTATAATACTAAGCTACTTTCACCTGTTTACATATACTTCTTGAGGATTACTCAAGTATTTAACTATTTTGTTATTTTCTCTGCATTACATTTAGCCTTGTTGTGTAACTCTTCCCAAGCCGTGTCTAAAAATGGTTTACTGTGATCAGCACTCCACCCTTGCCCACCATGGACAACTAATGGAAATACATCCATACATAAATAAGTCTGCAGATACTGGCACTTTTATTTACTTACTTAACATTTGTTGATCAGAAAGTCTGACTAGGACAGAGCCTATTTTAGAGGAGGCCCACGGAGAAACACTCCAGACACATGTCTTTGGAACACTTTATGCATGTAAACAAACACACACACACAAACACACACTTGAAAAATGTGACATCTAACTGCATAGAAAGCAACTGAAAAATGTAACAAAGTTGAACCACATTTTCCCAATGTTTTTGCAAGGGGGCAACCATGCTTGCATCCCCCATACTCCCTGCTAATTAAATATATCAACTCTGAGGTCACACAACAGTGGGGAAAGGGCATATAATACAGAACAGGTCCTTAATGCTCTCTCTAAGACAAAGAACACTGCATCAATGGGCTCAGACAACATCCCAGGATGCCTTCTAATTAGCATGAGACATGACCTATCAGGGCCTCTGGAATTACTATTTAACTGTAGCCTCCAAAGAGGCTCTGTGCCTCATGAATGGAGAAAAGCAACAATCATCCCTTTGCACAGAAGTGGGCCATCTACAGACCCTGGAAACTAGAGACCCATAAGTCTCACTAGTCTTCTATGTAAAGCAATGGAAAGCAATATCATGGAAATGATCAACAGAGATAAAAAAAAAACCTCCAGACACGAAACCCAACCCAGTTTGGTTTTGTCAAGGGCAGATCATGCCTACTCAACCTAGTGGACTTTTTCAAGAAGGTCACCAAAGCAACAGATGAGGGCAAAGTTGTTCACACTGCCTACCTTGACGTGGCCAAGGCATTTGACATAATACCCCACTTGGGTATTGTTGACAAACTCAAGAGGTTAGGTACAAACCCGTATGTCACTCAGTAGATAGCCAACTGGCTCACAGACAGGACCCAGAAAGTTAGAATTAGGGAGTCCACCTCTACAAAGAGGCCAGTCACAAGTGGAGTCCCCCGGGGATCAGTCCTTGGACTGTCAGAACTCAAGGCCAATGTCAGTGGTCTCTGGCTGACAATATTTGCAGATGATTGCACATTAGGAGCTATCACTGAATCTCACATTGACACAAATGTTCTCCAGGAGGGGCTGATACAGACAAACAACTGGTGTGAGAGCCATGGACTAAAACTAAATAAGAAATGCATAATAGTACCCTTTGGGAAGTCATTTATCCATGGTACCTATCATACTGACAACACACCCCTTAGAGTTGACCCAGTAATCAGGGACTTAGGGACACACATAGATAGTAATCTAGCCTTTGATCATCACGTGTCTACAGTGGTGAAGAAATCATTCTATATTGTGCAACTTACAAACAAAGGTATGGCATCTAAGTCCAGGAAATCATTGTGCCACTCTATTCAGCATATCATTGAGTACAATGCCCCCTTTGGTATGTACCTAACCAGGCATATCCAACAACTGGAACGCCCACAGAGGTTCCTCATTAAAAGAATATAGGGTGTAAGTAATATGTCCTATGCAGACTGCCTCAAGGCCCTATCTCTATTCAGTCTCTTACAGGGTTTTGAGGGGAGATCTACACCTGGCATACAGGGCATTGTCAGACCCCACTCTGATGGACCTCCTGCATATACACATAACAAACAGCACCAGACTTACCTGTTCTAAAGACTTAAACCTTGCCTATGACATAAATAGGACCTGCTAGAGAGATAGGTATGTATCCCAGAGACTACTCTGTCTATAGAACAGGCTTTCCATCTATGTGAAACAGAGTTCCTCCCTAACCCAATTCAAGTGCAACTTGGACAACTGGATGGGAAACTGGAAATTCATCCCTGATTTGGCACCTATGTCTCTAATAGATAAAGATAACCTATAAATGGTTCATCTCCCAGGCCCATGCTTACACTTATTAAGGTATCAGAACTTGTCAGAGATTTGGGATGCATGGCTAGGCTTAAAAAGGCCCTAGTGGTCATTAGCCTAGTAAACACCTATGAACCTACGAATCTATATACCCTTTCTTAAAAAAACTGGAATTAACTGCAATTTTGGCAGTTTTTTTCAGTTTAGATATTTTTAATTTTAGATATTTTGCTGGCGATCATTTTACTGTCTATCAAATGTTGACAAAATCCAAATATCTGGTGCAGTGCAAATAACAGAAGACCAGGAACCAAATGGAAAATGCACCAAACAAGCCTGTATATAAACTCTGTTTATTGCAGTAAAAACACACCAAGATTAAGCACTTTCGTCTTTCACATAGAAGACTTCATCAAAATAAACCACACTGATTCAGGAACCATTTTTATATTAGTACATGTTACATAATAGATAAAATTGAACCAGTGTTATTGTCAAAAAAGTCACTTGTAAAATGGTCACATGAGCAATATTAAATATACAGGATATTAATATTAAAGCCAACTTAGCTTTTTACAAATAAAACACTGTTATATATTAAATACCTTCAGCATATGTTTAAAAATGCAGGCACAATAATGCATGTAAAAATGTTAAAATACTTAAAAGTTTCATAGATTTTTCTTTCAGGGCTGGAAGTATTGTCAAGGAATCATTTATACCTGGTTGGAGTTGCCAAACCAACTCTTTTTTACTTAATAAATTCTTCCAGTCATCCCCATCCCCAAATCTATGTCCACAGTATACAAAATGCCAAATTTAAAACCTTAAAAATTAGAACAAGTGAGGGAATGCCTATATAATGCACTTGCATCCTTCATGTTTTTAACATCATATACGTGCTCATAGATTCTGTTTTTCAATGCCCTCTCCATTTTCCCAACATTGAATCCATTGCACATACCACATAGAGCAAGGTACACTACTCTGGTGGTAAAACGATTTCCTTTCTTGAATATAACCTTAGATGCCATCTTATTAGCTAGGTGGAGTGGGGTGCTTTGAAAATATAAGTACACTGGGAGCACCTCCCACAAGGTGTTGTACCACAACCACCTTCTATCGGTAAATTCAACTTGTTTTCCATAAGATGTTTAATATTCATGCCCACCTTTCTGATAAAAACTGGTTTATCTCCCACTGCAGTTAACACATCATTATTTACCCTAAGGTTTTAATGTGGCATTTTGGATACTGTGGACATAGATTTGTGGGGGGGTAACTGGAAGAATGTTTTAAGTAAAAAAGAGCTGGCTTGGCAACTCCAACCAGGTATAAATGATTCCTTGACAATACTTGCAGCCTTGAAATAAAAATCTATGAAACTTTAAGTATTTTAACATTTTTACATGCATTACTGTGCCTGCATTTTTAAACATATGCTGAAGGTATTTAAACAGTGTTTTATTTGTAAAAAGCTAAGTTGGCTTGAATATTAACATCCCGTGTATTTAATATTGTTCATGTGACCATTTTTACATGTGACTTTTTTGACAATACCATTTGCTCAATTTTATCTATTATGTAACATGTACTGGTATAAAAATGGTTCTTGAATCAGTGTGCTTTATTCTGATGAAGTCTTCTATGTGAAAGATGAAAGCGCTTAATCTTGGTGTGTTTTTACTGCAATAAACGGAGTTCGTATACAGGCTTGTTTGGTGCGTTTTCCATTTGGCGCATGGTCTTCTGTTATTCGCACTGCAACAGATATTTGGATTTTGTCAACTTTTATGGTGGTATTACCAACATGGACTCCTTGGATAACTTTGATGCACTATCAGGTAACACTGCTGGGTCAGAAATGGAGTTTCAAAGCTTAAGGAAGAAGTTCCAGTTCTCAAGGGGAAATTAACTAGACTTACCTAATTACTGACCCCTAAAAAGGCTAATTTATCTGTTTCTGCAGTGTACCTGTGTCTTAATGGAATGGGCCTACAAATGAGGCAAGTGCACACAAAGATATTCTGAAGTAAAGTAGTGTGTTCGATCCCCCACTCCATCCCCTCATTAATGTTTTTGAGAAGGCAGTGAAAGAAGACATGTATGAATTATGGGCTCAGAATAGAAAGTTTTATGCCAGCTTAAGTTTTGATGAAAGAATTCTCATGAATCAACTGAGGGGGGACAAGGAACTGCGTATCATGACCCCTGACAAGGGAGGTGGTATTTTATTTAATGAAGAGAATTATGCAGAGATTTCTAAGAACCAGATAAATATTGCATATCAACGTATTGACAGTTATTTAAAAGAATATGTCCAGGACAAACGTATTACTAATGACCTCCTTAATTTTCTTACTAATTCCTATCCTACGGTGCTGGTCATATTCGGCATCCCAAAAATACACAAAAGCATCATTGAACCACCTTTTAGAACCACTGTTGCTCCCAGTGGCTCCAAAAACACATAATCTGGCAATGTTTGTAGATAAAATGACTAAGCATGTAGTGGAGAGAACAGCACATCTAGTTAACGATTCCTGGGATTTTCTAGGACAGCTTAAACAAAATCTATGGGCAGCTGATTTGGTATTTTTAACCACTGATGTAAAAGATCTTTTTTCCTGTATTCCTAAGCAAGAAGGACTAGAATTATTTGAAGAGACACTCTTTACATGTTCCACCTTGAATCATGATAAAGTAAACCTGGTGTGTGAAATGATGGCACTTATCTTAGAGAATATTTTTTTATTCTTTGAGGGCCAATATTTCCAACAAACAAGAGGAGTTGCCATGGGGGCTGCCTGCGCCCCTATATATGCAAATATAGTACTATTAGGCTGGGAATTAAGATATGTATTCCACAAAGAATTTTGGAACAACATCCAGTAATATTGCAGATTTTTGGATGACGTCTTTATTTTGTGGAAGGGAAACGTGGAAGATATCCCTTGCTTAATTAACCACCTGGAGAAAAATACCTAATTTTTTGGAATTTACTTATAATTACAACACTAGAGGTATACATTACTTGGACATGGCAATTTCCCATACACCTACAGGTTTCAAATCTAACATATTTCGTAAGAGTACTTTTTGTAATTCTTACCTTCATTATACGAGCAACCACCCATTTTCAAAGAAAAAGAGCTTAGTCAAAGGAAAGGCTATAAGAATTATGCACATGACTTCAGAATTAAGTGATGTGAGGGCAGAAATTTTTCACATTAAGAGATCTGTTTTTAGAAAGGGGATACCCCAAACACATGGTGGAACAAATTATTGAGGAGGTTTACACAGGATGGGGAAAAATATATAAGCCTCTGTTAGGAAACCACCCATTAACTAATACAGCCCCCACAGATCCTGGTGAAACGAAGATTTATGAGCATGCATGTATAGTGCAATACAGTCTATATCATATGAAATGAAAAACATATTAAAAAAGAACTGGAGTATATTTAGGGTCAATAGTGATGTGTTAACTGCAGTGGGAAATAAACCAGTTTTTATCAGAAAGGTGGGCATGAATTTTAAACAATTTATGGAAAACAAGTTGAATTTTCCAATAGAAGGTGGTTGTGGTACAACACCTTGTGGGAGGTGCTCCCAATGTACTAATATTTTCAAAGCACCTCAAACCCACCTAGCTAATAAGATGGCATCTAAGGTTATATTCAAGAAAGGAAATTGTTTTACCACCAGAGTGGTGTACCTTGCTCTATGTGGTATATGCAACGGATTCTATGTTGGGAAACCGGAGAGGGCATTGAAAAGCAGAATCTATGAGCACGTATATGATGTTAAAAACAAGAAGAATGCAAGTGCATTATATAGGCATTCCCCTCACTTGTTCTAATTTTAAAGGTTTTAAATTTGGTATTTTGGATACTGTAGACATAGATTTGAGGGAGGGTGACTGGAAGTATTTATTAAGTAAAAAAGAGCTGGTTTGGCAACTCAGACTAGTAGCTAATTTTCCACCAGGTACAAATGATTCCTTGACAATACTTCCAGCCCTGAAAGAAATTTATGAAACTTTAAGTAATTTAACATTTTTACATGCATTACTGTGCCTGCATTTTTAAATATATGTTGAAGGTATTTAATATATAACAGTGTTTTATTTGTAAAAAGCTAAGTTGGCTTGAATATTAATATACTGTGTATTTAATATTGCTCATGTGAACATTTTACATGTGACTTTTTTGACAATACCATTGGCTCAATTATATCTATTATGTAACATATACAGATATAAAAATGGTTCTTGAATCAGTGTGTGGTTTATTCTGATGAAGTCTTCTATGTAAACGACAAAAGTGCTGAATTTTGGTGTGCTTTTACTGCAATAAACACAGTTCATATACAGGCTTGTTTGGTGCATTTTCCATTTGGTTCCTTGTCAATCAAATGTTACTTAGATCATTAGATTATTTCAGGTACATCTCTTTCACTTCTTTTATATATATATATATATATATATATATATATATATATATATATATATATATATATATATATATATATATATATACACATATATAGGAAAAACAAGGGACCCAAAATAGAATCCATTAATCTGAGCAAGTAGGAGGAAGCCAGTCTAGGATTACCTTTGTAAGGCCATAGTAATGTTGAATTCAGTCTAAAATGAGTTTGTGATACTGAAAAGAGATCTAACAGCACCAAAACCACATACAGTATTTACCCCTCATCATTAGCAGATCATTAAAGATCCTCATAACGGTCATTTTATTAGCATTCCTGGACGAAAAAAACTGGACTGCGTTATACATACTGTTACTCTTATGACAGTAATCCAATTGTGCAGATAAGAACCCTCAAAAACCTCAGTAATAAATAAAATGTTTGACACAGAATACAGTTATCCAAATCACTGGAATTTAAATCTATCTTTTAAAGGATGGTAGTAACCAATCCCTTCTTTAAAACTGACAGAAACACAGCATGTTTAAATCAAGATGACATTATCTGGTAAAAGACTGGACTCGGCACTTCAAGCTAAGATATCTCCAATCTTGTGGTGCGATGATCCAGTTCACAGGTAGCAAAGTGCATTTTGGAAACAAAAAAACCCAAAAATCAATGTAAATGGAATTTTTCTATTGTGCTTGCTGACCACTGAGCATCCCCCCTATCAGCTCGGTCCATTTGTTTTTCCATCCTGGATACTTTCCAGTGATAGTGATAACAGGTCAGAGGGCAGCCATAGCTGTGCTTGTGCCTTTGTGCCTCCTGGCACAGAGGATGTTTTTGTTTTAATCACAACCCTGCTTCTTGTCGCTCATGTATGCAGAGGCATTACTAGAGGGGCAGTCTATCCCCCCATGTGTTTGTGCTCCCACACACATATCATAAGGGCTACTGACACCTGCTTGGGATCTCCACACATGTTCACAGGTCCTGCAGCTAGTAGTAATGTGTAAGCCTCCACTTGCATAAGAACAGGTTTGTCTGACTAGAACTACCATTTCCCTTTCCCCAGAAAGGGGTACGTTGGCATATGATAGTCACTTCCATCATCCTTGTTTAGTACTTTCAGCTCATTCAAATTTGGGTCATTTGCATCACAGCTGAGGCTTTAGCCCTCTAAGCCACTGAGCCAAGTTTCACTGTAATTGGAAAGAGGACACTTATATCCATTCCAGGACACTATACACATTTCAGAATTAGCGGCCATACCTGCAACTGCACCATTCAAATTACTCAGTCTGATTGAGATAAGCTTTGCAGCATGTATATTTGCACTTTTTTTCTTTTTCTTCATTAAATTGAATCCTTGAATACTTATAAGGATACAAACAGCCTTCACAGCACGGCAGTATTGCATGTAGACATGTGTCCTTGTGCAGTGGACACATATAATATGACAGCTAGCTTTCCACAGGTGTTAGAAATGCAGTGATCCTGCTCTCTAAAAAGTACATCTGGACCTTGTCCTTTCAATACTTCACCACTTCTGCTAACACTCCCAACAGCTTAGGCTGAATGATCATGGTATCTGATAGTACACAACAACACCCTGTGCTTAGGCCATTGGGCGAAATAATTTTTTTTTTTTTTTTGCTAAAACTATAAACAATACCAGACTTAAAGATGTTGGTATGGAGGCCATTACAACATGTCAGACATAAGACATAAGCTTTATAACTAACAGCGTGATGGATGTAACAGAACTAGAATGTATCCATCTGAAATCACTACCAAGGTAACAGCTCATCCCTGCAGAGTTTTAACACCCTGAAACCCAGGAAAATGCTGACTGTTGCACAGATGGAATGAACTACAAGTGATAAGGAAAAGACACTCTAATGCTATCCGAACTAATTAGACTATTAATATACTTTATCTGTTGCATCTTAACAAAAAAGTTAATGAGTAGCTTCTGGATGCTTCTTTTTTTTTTTTTTTATTTTTAGGCGCTCTTATTTTCTGACAAGCTGTCAGTGATAAGTAAAGGTGAAAGACTTTGCATGGACAGAATATTACATAATGGGGCAGTGTCTCAGAAAAGGACTGGCTAAAAGCATGAATATGGAGTGGAACAATAAATTAGACAATATAAAATTTCCATCATACAAGTAACAAGACTTTTCATGAAATAAATATGAAAGCCATAAAAAACAGGAAGAAAGTACTACAGTTCTCCAACAAAGCAGCATCAACATGTATGGAAATACATGCAAACATAAAAGAGGAAAGACAAAGACCACTATCAATTACAATAAAAGAAAGGAAAACAGGTAATCAAAAAAAATAAGGGCCCAGACTGAAGAAAGTGTATCCAATTCAGTCAAAAAAGTGAGACAAAACAATTCTCGGATACATACAAGAGCAAGGTAAGACAAAGAGAGGGACAGTAAAACTACATGCAAAGAATGACAAAAAAATGTTGGTGAAAAAGCAGAGGTCTTAAAAAAAAAGAAGAAAATTAAAGGTGGGTGGCAGGAAATAAGAAAGCAAT
The DNA here is from genome assembly GCF_019279795.1 of Protopterus annectens. Taxonomy (NCBI): domain Eukaryota; kingdom Metazoa; phylum Chordata; order Ceratodontiformes; family Protopteridae; genus Protopterus; species Protopterus annectens. The sequence continues at coordinate 591,357,725 of NC_056727.1, read as the reverse complement.
GCTGTTAAAAATGCTCAATATTCAAATTGTAAATAAGTAGAACTGGTTAAAACTAGCCAGAAGAATAGCTCACCATAAACAGACTGATGCAGCACCATTCACAGAATAAAGTGTTCAGAAAGAACTCCAAAAACTAAAGGTGCATACAGCAATGCGGCCTGGTCTGAAGGGATACATGAGAGACTTCTTTAAGAAGTTGACTAAGATTCATACTAAGCTGCACACTGTGCAAAGCCACTTTCCATGGTCTCTTTTAGTACACTTGGGAAGAGACAGAGTCAAAACGGTTTTCTGCAATGACACATACAATTTACTAGTGAGCAGTAAAGGGACTACTCGGTATTTCTGAACTGCATGCAAATGCAGCAGTCTGTGGTTGAAGACTAAGAAAATTAATCCCGTTTGCATCCAGGACAACACCGCCTCAGAAGTTGAGTTGCATGATGATTAATGGAAACCCATACAAAGCAAGGGCTGAGCAGAGCAACATGTATATGTGGCTACTAGTCACACAAGTCCACTGAGTTCTATAAGGAATCAACAGCATACTGTGGTACACTGTTACCAAGTGGGTATACTTCAAATCCTGTGACACCGCTTCATAGCCTAATATATCATTGCCACGTTTTTTTTTGTTAATGTTGATCATTCATTCATTCTCTGATTACCTACTGAAGCATATCTAGACATCACTGAATGATATGCAGAGAAACTAATTCTGGACATGGCTCCAGCCCATCACAGTTAATGCTGATCAAATTGTTTTTACACGTGGTCCAAGTCATGGTTGAAAAGAATCTTTAGATCAGTGCACCTATCCAGTTATCAAATGAAAACAAACAAGCATGCAAACACATAAATAAGAATGTGAACAACGGGGAAATTATATCCTGAGGGAATCCACTGAGTGTAAGTATATGTCATCTTTCAAAAAAATTTAAAAGGAAAACAGCACACAATGTTACATGATGGAAGACTCAGAGTAAGCATTTTTTCATAGAAGGGGTGAAGTATGTACATTTCTATGCTATTTAGCCTCCTCAGCGCACAGCATGTTAGTTTTGGATGAACTCTTGAGATACGTCTTTTAGGATTGTGTCTCCCAGGATTTTATAATACATTAGCCATCACATGTTAAAGGTTTTAGCCTGGAAAAGAGAGCTCTCAGTAAGATGTTTGTAACCATTCATACTCTCTCTCCGCTGTAGTAATAGACCTACTGAGTCCCCAGAGAATCACCACTCTTTTCCTCGTACTGACATTCACAGCTACTTCCCTTTCACTGCAGCCAAACACCTATTAAGTTGTTTACGATTCACAGCTCTTCTACTGTGTAACTGAGGTTGAAATGTCATTAATCCTGATATAACCAACAAACAAAAAGGGAATGAAGATGAATTCATGTAGATAGCTGAGTTTTACAAAAATATTGAAAGCACTATGTTGTAGATGAAAAAGAGCTTATTATAGCATGTTTAAAAAATGTAAACAAAAACTAAGGAGTGCCACTGGCAAAATGGTACTGTGATTATTATTAGAAAATTTTAAAGTAAAAAACATAGCACTATTCCAAGTAAATAGCAAAAAGATTTGTCATGATAGGATATGGTATTATTATATATTCTGGAAAGCCATTATATAGTGTGGAAAACAGAAAGCTTAGAAACAAAATGTCACTATGTCTGCCAACATCAGGTCATTTAGAGTTAGAACAAAATAAAAAAAACAGTGACAGACTCCTACTACTCTGCAGGAACATTAGCATTATGCAGAACTCATGGATAAAATATGCTTATTTGTTCATGTTTTCTGGGTATAGTAGTACTTTAAGAGAATTTAGACTTGATAAGACACTCTAAATTGGCTCTAGGCATGAATGCATGTGTATGTGTGCCTTCTGTGGAAGGTTGGGCGCCAGGCTGGCAACTCAACACCGTAAAACTCTACTGCCAATCATGAGTGGACAAGTGATCCGCTGTGGCAACTCCTAACCGGGAAAAGCCGAAAGAAGAAAGGCGAGGGTTCTTAACATGTAAGTCTTATAAATATCAACAAAGGGATGCTCAGGTAATGATTCACCAAGATAAGTATATGTAAATATGACTGTGTTGTGCTGCAGAACTTTAGGTAAATGATTAACTGCAGATTTTATTGAGCATGTTGGAATTCCTGGAATTACAACGCGCTGAGAAAGGAAATTAAATATTTTATAATGTGTTTTTTTATGATTCTAAGTTGACTTTTAAAGCCAAATAATCCTTATCACCAAGAGACAATGACGTCTTGAGGATGAAACAAGTATGTCATAGCTACAATGGATTGGATTCTACTATCATTAATAGTGTAATAATTAAAAAATGGATAACTGTTTTTAATGTTGATAATTATATTAGTGACTCCATACATACATACATACACACACACACACACACACACACACATATATATATATATATATATATATAAACATATACCTAGTATCCTACAGACTGCTAAAAGGTGGCCTGTGTGTGGCATACAAGCCATCCACCGACTCATTACTGACGGATTTACTGCACATCATCAAGTCAGATGGCACAAGAAATGCTTGGTCTAGGGATCTAAACCTCTTCTGCAACATAAACAGAATGATTTAGAGGGACATATATAGGTATATTTCACAGAGGATACTACTGCTATGGAACAGACTCCCCATCAACATAAAACAAAGTTCATCCTTGTTCATTTTCAAGCATTACTTATTACTTAAATCTATGGATAGGAAACAGAAAATTTACCATAGGACTGCCCCCTGTACTATTAATGGACAGATGCAGCTCCTAAATGCTTTATCCCATGAATGTGTCTAACATTAAGGACACGCGCGTGTGTGTGTCTATATAGTACAGGGATGTGGAAATGCAGGGGAGTTTATGATAAATCATTCTTACTGGAATAATCATTGTGCTAAACTCTGAAAGTTATGGCACCAAAGTTTCAATGTCCAACAATGCAGGCATACTCTAATATTCCTGGTTTATAGCAAGTACTTTCAAACTGTAACAAACTCAGACTGACTTCTTGGGCATAATACTTTGCTTTACTCTCATACGAATGACCACTTATCCAAATCACCACTCAATACCAACTTACTTAATATACAACTCCTCACTAATGCTCTACCAACCCCCACTTCAATACAATTTCCATACTTTTTTAAATTCAATTATTTACTATATTACCACTGTTCACTAATAATTCTTTTTTATACAACTATTGGAATTATGTACATATGTATACACATGTTCCCAGCCTATATCTACTTAGTTCAGTTCTGCGTATGCAGTTTGATTTCTTTGTCATATTTATCTAATTTTATTTTCATTGTATATTAGCTTATTTAATTTTCATTCTGAACAAATATTATTATTGCTACTGTGATTCTTTTATTTATATATATATATATATATATATATATATATATATATATATATACACACACACACACACACATATATATATATATATAGAGAGAGAGAGAGAGAGAGAGCTTTTCTCCCCAGGCCTCTGCTGAAACTGGCCTCCCCAAGGTCGGTTGTACTAGTCCAGCAAACAAATGAACCATTTACATTTCCTCCAGTACAGAAAATGGTGAAAAGCAAGATTTTGGTAAGTGTTCAAAGCTTAGACAATTAGCATTAACTGTTTTGATTTCTTAGCTACAAATATTTCGCTGAAAAGCACATGTATTACTGGAACAGTTGGGAGGAGGACAATGCTTGCCCTAAGCAATCTTTTGCTGTTTAGTTTATGAATGAATGTATGTATGTGTCTATGTTTTTATTTTAGCTTGTTGGCTGTGATCTGTCACCTGTCATTACTCTAGTTACCCTGATATTAGCTTCTTGCTGACTATGCCATTATTTGGAGAGGGATACCTTTTTGCAGCCACAAGGATGGCCAGAAATAAAAAAGTATGAGAAGCGATCTCTTTCTTGCTATTAAATTCAAGGCAAGAAAGCTACATAACATCTGAAAAAGCTAATCTCCAGGATTAGCACCTGTGGAAAATCTAGTAATACAATGGTAACTCAAAAGACCTGTTCTAGTTTTACAGCTAGCAATAAGAAGAAATGGATAAACAGTTTAATCCAAATAATGATTTAAAAAAGACTATGTTAACTGCTACCTTGATACAAGTTATGGAGGTAGAAGTTTCTGATCCTGTATTGCTTCCCCACTTTTTCTTTTTTTAATGGCAGCACTATTGAGCCATGAAATGTCAGCTTCTGATCAAAGAGAACTCCAATATACTTAATGCCCTCATTGTCTTCAAGGTTAGCACACTCAATGGCTTAAATTAGCAGCTTCTACTAACAAATACCTGGTTGTAGTTACTGATATGTTTTATTTTAAACACCATACATTTTGTTTTATTGGTGCTTAAGAACTGCACTGACTGTGACAGCCAGTCCCAAACATTGCTAAAAACAATTAAGTTGAAGTTTTGACCGTTTCCTGACCAGAGGTAGAGTTAAAATCATCCTTAAACATGTTATGTATACTAGTAACCCCCTATTATCTGCAAAAGGAAGCACTTCTGGGCACACTGTCAATGCTGAGAAGAGCACTTTTGGCTAACATCAAAGACTGTAGCAATACTGATTTCATGAACTTTAATTATGTCCTGATTTAGGAATGTGGACCATTCCTGTCAATGTATGTAAAAAACCTAAGCATTTGGAGAAATTAAACTGTTAACAGCCACATCATCAGCACATGAAATCAAAGCTCATCATCATCTACAACATAAGAAAGAAGAGTGGGAACAGCACTGGTCCTGTGATGGACATGTAACACAGCATCTGCACAGAGAGAACATTATATAAGAAATGCTCATGATTATTCAAAAACAAGCACACTGATTGGTCAGCCAAACCAGCATACCCATTCTAAGTAAAAAAGTCCATCAGATAAAGGACCATTGAGCGGCTAGACTTTCTACTGTCATACGCTGAGGGACACAGCAAAATATAAGAAAAAATCAGCTACTTTCTGCAAAACAAACAGAAACCTACCCAATTTTCCTTATATGTTTGTGTTGTCTCTATTTTTCAATAGTTAAAAAAACAGCAATGGAGATTCTGTTTTCTCTGTTACTTCTCCTGCACTATACTAAGCAAATGAGGGAATATACGTCCCATATGCATGCACAGTATATCAATATAGGGAAAATAATGGGGGAAAAAAGTGTACTTACACAAATACATTTAAGAAAGGTAAGCAAGTTCTCTTAAATAATGTAACTGTACAATAGTAATAATCCACTCCTGTTTGTGGGTATATCAGGATTTACCCACAGCTGGCTTTGTTTAACCACTTGGGCTTCACCCTTGTGATCAAACCATACCATCCATGGGTAAATCCTGATATACCCATGCACAGTTATGGATTACAGCTTAAATACAGATAATGTTGTCAGATTCCAATAAGAAGAAACCTTGATACCATCAGTCCATGAGTGACAGTACAATGATATTAAAATTGTAGATTTTGGTTTTCAAGATTTTTTTTTGCTACTGAGCATTACAAACTTATCAGACAGTAGCCGTGGAATGTTTTGTCTTTATGAATAGAAATTATTATCACCTCATTCCATACTGACAGCACAATGAAATCCAGTACTGTGAAGGCTTAAAAGAGTAAGAAAATCTGTAAACCAAAGTATACAGCTACTATGTTATATGTTCATCTGACTCCTGAAAAATTCCTAGATTTCCGTTAAGTAAGTGTGCCAGGCAAAGGCATCTTATTTGGCCCTAGTCATCTAGGGTTCAAAACAGGAAGCAAACAAGTAAGCAAACAGACCTTTAATCTGGAGGTTAGCGATACAGAAAGAGTGCAGATGTCTCAGGATGTCTGTATCATAACACTCTACAAAAAATCTATCATAAACTACAACATAAATCAAAAATGTATACTGAACACCTACGTTTGGTTGCATAGACTTGATGAACATTACTAGCCCTCTGTTACTATGAGTGAGGTGATGTCCTGAACAGTGGTGTGTGTGTGTGTGTGTGTGTGTGTGTGTGTGTGTGTGTGTGTGTGTGTGTGTGTGTGTGTGTGTGTGTGTGTGTATGTGTCTTTGAGAGAGATAAGCATGTTATATAAACAGAGGCTCCATCCTTTCTGATCCTGTAACCTGCAGTATGGGTATGTAATGATAGTGACAGGAGATAGTATCACACACATGTATGCTGCATGGTGTAATGCACTGTGCCTCCTTACATACACTATAAAATGTCCAGCACTACATGTGCTCTTATAGTGCAGGGCACAAAGGCCTGTGATACTGTGTGCCCTTACACCACACCAGCTCCCCACCCATGTCCCATGTAGCACACAATGCCATCTCTCTGTGTAATATACTTTTTCCTTATCCCTTTTGCCTTATCTGTATATACAGTACTAATGACTGGCAAATTATCTCCTACCATCTGTACAAAAAAGACATGTCCGCGTCACCTATTATACTGATACAGCCATACATTGTCACTTTTAATCAGCCAGCCATGGTGCATTTGACACCAGTCTAGTCTAAATGTCTGCACTGCCACAACAGAAACAAAACTGGCTTTTGGATATGTAGCCAATATACAGTACTACAATACAGCTTCATTGGATGAGGAACTGAACATTTGTAGAAAATGTACACTTTGGTGATGCTATAATAATTCTGCTTATTGGAATATGTTCTCGTTTTGTGCTTAACTGTACAAAATTCTGCTTGCCATTAAAACTTTGCACAGTAATGAAGCTCATGTGTAGAATACAGCAATTGCTGTTCTGTGTATACAGCACTCCCATTCCTCACAGTACCACGTCACCTGTAGAATACACAGGTTCTATGAGCACACTACTTATCTTGGTAGTACCCCCATTTTTCAGGGCAGAATGTCCCTTGTAAAACACAGAGGTTGCTATGCTATGTGCCCTGTCTTGATATAGTACCCACATTCCAATGCTGCTCCCATTGCATTGCTGAAATGTGCAATGTACTGAACCACTACAAAGTGTGCCACCGACTTCATTCTATAGCTGACTGACATAAGCATGTTGTTTTAACAAGTTACACATCTGTTAATACTGCTGGTGAAACATTTTGCCTGCTTCTAGTATCCAATGTGGAGGGTGACTATGAATTCAGCTGAAATTAAATCTTACAAAGCATTTAAATGCTTCTTTCTGGTCTCCCCCACCTCCACTTCTTCCAAGACACATTCCATTATCCTGTCTTCATAAGACTTTTGGTGATGAGACAGAATGTGATGAAAGCAGTACATCCTACATACCATCAGAACTGAAACTACACAGCTGAACACAGGCTCTTCCAGAGGCAAGCCCTACCCCTGCATACCCTACTCTCTCTCTCTCTGTGGCCCCATACCCTTTTTAATAATTTATACTCAAACTCAAAACACTCACTACCCTTGATTCAGCGAAGTAATCGGCCACACTGGAAAATGGCATATTTTCCCATAACACCAAGTTAACACAACCTCAGAGACTGAGTAGGCTACTATAGAAGTTTGGGGGTGCATCTTTACATGAAGATGCAGCAGACTTTGCCACCTCCAAAAACAGTGGTACAACTCCACCTAACACATTTGTTTCTAGTGTACCACTTCATGACAAAGCAATAAACATTATTTTTATTTTGTAATTCTGGAGATAACTTGGATTGTTGAATTTTTGACATTTGGCTATTCAATAACCTTTACTTTAAATTTTATGAGTTTGGTACAGAATATTTGGCTAGTCTATGCACTGGTATGATTTTTCACTCAAGAATGAACATCATTAGGACTTCTGAAATGGCAGCACACTGATCAACAGGTTAATTTGAGCTCTCCCAGTGCAAAAATAGAAACTGAGAAAAATGAGCTATTAAAACTGTTAGTTTGGGTAAAAATTGTCACTGGTTAGTATTTACAGTGCCTGTACACCAGCAAAGAATAAAGTTAGACAACCTCACAGAAAATTAACCAGAAAAGAATGAGAAAAAATCCTAGCTGGGAAGAACCCTACAGCTCTTCAGCAAAAAAGCAGTTAAAGTTTCAGCTTTGGTACAGGGCATGGTTTCCAGCAATTTATATGAAAAAAATAAATAAATCATATGCACTCATATGTATTTAAAATAAACAAAACAATGAAGGAATATATCTACTAAAATAAAATTCTGTATGAAATAGAACTGATAAAAGTACAAAAAAATCAGAGGCTGAAATGAAGAAAAAGGCTGTCTGAGTATGATGTTTCTCGAGAAGATCTGTTTTAAAAAATAATAGAGTTAGAAGACAGTGGGCATAGAAAATTAGATTTTCTGCTGTACCTGAGAAACTGAAAGGAACAGACTGTATTAAATGTTATGATAGTACAAATAAGCAACTAGTGTTCCACAGCAGGATTTGTTAATTGAAAAGACATGTTGTATATATGCTCTAAACCTAGTCATGAGAAAGCAGCCAAGACCTATACTAGTAAAGGAACAATCATAACAGCAGAAAAGAGCGGATCCTGACAAAACTGTAATAGAAAGGAAAAGTGTTAAAAACTGGACACAACAGAGTATTTGGCGAAAATCACTACTCACTGCACACCACACAAAAGAGAATCAAGCTTGTCCCAGCAATCAGGGAATGTCAAGAAGCAGGTATGAGATTAAAACTGTTGTATCCAACTGTCTTCATAATATTTTTTCCTGGAGGATCAAATACAGTTTTTGATACAGGACAGGCTAAGGAGAAAATAAAGCTTATCCAACACAGTGTTTGCCAGCAAGTAGAAGGAGGAATCTTCTCATTCTTCTGACAACAAAGCCCACATAAAGACTCTGCTGTTCCAAAACAATATATATACAGACAGCTAACAGGTGACCTGTGTCTGGCATACAATTCATCCTCTGATCCACTACTGATGGAGGATTTACTGTGCATCAGCAGATAAAATTGCATCAGAAATACTCGGTTTAGGGATCTACACTCTTCTGCAACATCAACAGAATGATTTGGAGGGGCAGGTATATTCTGTGGAGGATACCACTGCTGTGGAACAGACTATGTCATCCACATAAAACAAAGTTCATCCCTGCCCATATTCAATTGCAACTTAGATCTATGGATGGGAAACAGAAATTTACTCCAAGATTGCCCCCTGTACTGCTAATGGACAGAGGCAGCTCCTAAATGCTTTATCCCATGCATGGGTTCCCTCAAATTATCTGTGGTATGATCCCACTGATTTTTTATTAAGGATAACATATAATTATTGACTATGAGATAGGTAACATAAATCTGTAACCAAATGGGATAGGTCATTTCAAGCACAAAAAAAGGAAATTGGCTAGGCTTAAAATGGCCAGAATGGTAGCTAGACTAGTACTTATCTATGAACTTTTAAGAATATGAACTTACAGCATAACTCTTATATTATATAACTTAACTTATAAGTTTGTTAATGTAAGCTATGGAAGCAATACCCCATGTAAATCTCCCTGTAACACCTTATGTGTGCTGTTAATGTATTTTGCCTATACTTGCCCTATGGCTAGGGCTACAGCCTGAAAAAGTTGCTGTTTGAATCAGTACAACTAACCAGTAAAAAAATAAATAAACAAATGAAATAAGTATACTTCTCTGCATGTCTTTAAGTCCAACATGCCATCTATACAGCTAATGTGTTGTTTGCCACAATGGCTAGTTCTACTGTCTCTCAATGCTAAATGACATCTTGTGCTGCCAGCAAACAAAACAATCTAACCTCCCCTTTTAAAATGACATACAAAATATAGTAAACAAGACCAATCAGAACAGAGTTCTTCCTGAAGCATTTCACTGTTTACTGGCCTCTCAACAGACAACCTCCCTACTCACTATCCGTTTCTTAAGGTCAACCATTTGTCTATGTCCTTATCAACCCGAGGCCCACAACATGCTCTTCGTCTTCACCAAGTTCCTGGTGTGCAGTCGGGACAAAGGCCTTAGTGAATGAAACAATACAGCCACTCATTTCCTCATAACAGTGAACGTGCCACAGAACTGCATCTGGATGAACTGACAAGCTCTTTGTAGTGATAAGTCCTTCTGTTCTCCATTTGCTATATCACCGATGTTCAAAGATTTGTCTAGCCCACTCTGTGAAAACCACTTCCATTACTTTTTCCAGGAACAGAAACGGAACTAAATGGAGCAAACGCCTTACAGGAAATGCTATTATGCAACAGTACCACCACAGCCACCCTTAATTTTTCTGGCATTACCTCAGAATCCAAGAAGAAGAACATATGCAGCTTTACCATAACACAACAAACAGGGCAATCAAGTACTGACTGACACACCTCATTCAGACCTTGGGCCTTGTAATGTCAGCACCTTGTAAATTTCTGATGCTGTTCTTCTGTGGTTTGACATGCTTCGTGTGCTGCTATGCTTTGTTTTTTGTATTGGAACTATACTGTATAATTTTGAGGCATGTTTTCTCCCTGGTCTTCTAATGAAAATAATCTCTGCCCAGCTGAACATCTCAGGCAACAAAATTAGTAAGCATGATAATTATTCAGTATACACTTATGTGGACTCATGACAAATGGGACAGACATGAAAGAAATGGACAATTTTTTGGCACATAGGTTCATGGGCCACAACATCCAGTCATTTCATTTATTTCATGACATCAGACAGCATAGTTTTTCTCAAAGCAACATAATATGCAAAGTTATGTTACGGTTTCCTTTCTAATGCCTTACTACCAGAGTAAAATGCTTTTCAAATAAATCTGACTTCTATTTGGTTTGTTCTGATTTCAATGAATAAAACAGAACTGATGCAGGTTTACATATTCCAGTAGTAATGCCTGCCTCAGTCACACTGAACTACTTTGTAAATATCAGAAAACAAGAATATATATCACGATATAACAAACCAATGCCACGTTTTGCTTCTAAAACGAAAACAACACCTGAATACTGTTTACAGCAGTATGTGGAATGATAACGCTAATACAAACAAATGGAAATTTAACAATTTAGCTTTATACCAATTATTTTTCTCACAACAGTTAAATGTAAATAAATTGGATCAAAGAGGATGAACTAACATTTTCACTGCAACATATTTTAAAACTACAAGCAAGCAGTTAAACATAGTGGCATTAAGCTAAATAAAACACATCATACAGGTAATCAGAATGGCAACTGTATAACCATACTCACAAAATATGGCATAATTCTAGCACAAATTCTAACATATAATGAAAAGTAAGCAGTTTTTATACAAAGTGTTTGGTCCTACACAGAAAAAAGGGTCAAGATGAAATACGCTGTCACATTTTCTCAGTTATTACCTATGACAGTTAACCTTTTCTAATGATACTTTTTTACTTATATGCAATTACATTGTAACGTAAACAGCATTTTGTGTATTGTAAAATAATTCCAAAGGGGTTTCCTACTTTGTAAAAATTTTCAAATGAAATCCCAGTGTCCCAAAACATCTCCACTTGGGGGAGACCTCCAAGATGGCTGCACAATGAGTAACAGCTTAATTACAGCTCTCCCAGTGTGAAAACAGAAACTCCGAAAAAAGAGCCAGTGAAATTGTCTTTTTGGGTAAATTTCAGTAATTGGCTAGTAGGTGTACTGCCTGGATGCTAGCAAAAAAAGAAATTCAGAAAACCTGAAACAAAATCAATCACAAAAGGTGAGGAAAATCACTGGATGGGAAGAATCCTGCAGCTGTTCAGCAAAAAGCAGTTCAAGTTCCAGCTTTGGTGTAAGACATGGCTTCCGGTAAAGGAGGAAAAAAACTAAATCAAATGTGCTCAGAGATTATTAAAATAAAACACTGAAGGAATACACCAACTCAAATAACAAAAGGTTAGAAAAAATGGAAAAACATTTAGACAGATATTCAAATGAGCTGATAAAACTACATAAATCAGAAGATGAAATGAAGAAAAGGCTGGCTGAGTATGAGACTGCTCAAGAAAAGATGTTTCAAAAAATGGTAGAATTAGAGGACAGAACAAATAGGTAAACCTGGGAATTCCTGCTGTACCATATAAACTGTAAGGAACAGACTATATTAATTTTTTAAAGCATAAATAAGCAACTGGACTAGTATTCACAGCAGGAGTTGTTAATTTGAAAGGGGACATCACTTGTATGCTCCAAACCTGACCATGACAAAAACAGCCCAGACCTATAGATGCAATCCTACCAGCAGAAAGAGTTAATTTTGACAAAACGATGGCAGAAGGACAAAGTACTAAAAGCAGAAGGCAGTAGAGTGTTTATGGAAAATGCTTACTCTGTGTACACAAAGTAGAAGAGGAATAAATGTATTCCAGCAATCAGGGAATGTCAAAAAGCAGGTGTGAGATTCAAGCTGTTGTATCCAGCTATTTTCAGAATATTTTTCCTAGAGGATCAAAATCATTCTTTGATGCAGAACATGCTAAGGAGGAAATACAAAAGTCTGTCCATCAAAAAGTAAGCTATTGAACAGAAGGGGATTCTGCTTCTTATTCTTCTGATAATAATGCCCATAGAGAGACTATGCCAGTGAAATGTTTTCCAATGTTCCAAAGGAAAATGCTTGAGAGAAAGAAAAAAGCACAAGAGTTGACTAGAAGAACCAGAAGTATGTTAGCAATGAATCAACGACTGGATTTGGGAGATCAACCAGAAGAAAATCTGCAACCTGAAAACTGATGAATAAATGTGTGATTACAAAGCATTAATTACATTTGTGAAGTATGATGGAACAAGAAAACAGGGAAATATTGGACATTTTTGACTTTGTTAAACTTGTAGAGTACTCCAAAGCATATACCCTACTTCAGGTCATTAATGTTTGGAAGAACATTTAGGAGATGGGGAGAGGAAGGAAAGCGTTAACTATAAATAAAACAAAATGTTGTTAACATTATTTTTATAATGCATGCTATAAAGTAAAGCATTTTCAGTTATTTTTGTGTATAATTGGGATACTAAAGTAAACAGGTGCCTCTATTTTTCTTTCCTTCTTCTTTCATTCTCCTTGTTCAAGTTTTAAGAAATGTAGGCACTGTAATGTAAAAAGAGAAGAATGCGTGGAGAAAATATCATGATATAAGAAAAACTGATATGCTTTTTTATTTCTGGATAGGGGAATGACTGGATTAAGGCCCTTGTTTTGATTTAATAATAAATTTTAAGGGGAAGCAAATAAATAAAACAACACTGAATATAATTAATACTAAACAGCAATCCCCCTAGCACATAAATGTTTAGAGTGCAGTATGTATAGTGGGACGCAACTGTGTATCTGTTTTTCACATTTCTCTGGAAACAATCTGACAAGAGGGCAACAAAAATAAAACACCTCTTTCTTTCAATGGCTAGGAAATTATGTTTTTTAAAAGAATTTAAGTTGTTTTTTTCATCTGGGATAGGAAAAAAGATAAGACAAAAACAGACAGCGCTTAATGGATATAGAAGCACATGGTGTATCATGCATCCTAGCATGGATAACCTTCATTATACATTAATTCAAGCCTGTGATTGTGGCCGTCAATCTAGGACAACTGCTCCTATTAGGAGGGTTAAACTTCATTATTTGAAGATGTACATGGCTTTCTGTGTTAGTATTAAGTTAAGAGGTTTTGGGGTGTTCTGGAGGTGTTTCTGAGACTTTTCAATAAAACAAAAAGTTTCTTTAGGATGTGATACAGGTTCAAATGGATAAGTCAAGAAATAACTGTATAAAAGATCAACCTGCCAAATTTTATTCTATGCATATAACACAAAAGCTTAAACTAGACATTAAAAAAGCTGTTCTACATAATAGGTGGGAATAATAACTTCTTCTTATAATAACACTTTCCTTATTACCTTTAAATGTGAATTGCCTCACAAATACATACGAAAAAAACAATAGTGAACTATATTAAAAATGCAAGAGTGCAAATAGCTATGCTACAGAATACACATTTGGAAAGAACTGAGCATGTAAATTTGATAAAGAAAGAATTTCAGGATGATTACTCAGCAGAATATCTAAAACAACAAAAAATGGGATTACCTACACTAACTGCAAGAGGAGAACCAATAGTGATAGATGAGGGGAAAAGATAATATCGGTAGATTGATAGTACTAAGGGGCTACTGGCAAGGGAGGAAGAGAACTCTGACATGTACTGACATTCTGCCTAAAACTGCTACAAAAAAGCTTAAGAAAAGTCTGGGAGAAATACTCAGTTTTCAGCAGGGAATATTACTTGGATGGGAGGACTGGAATTTGATTTGCAACAATGAGGATACATCTGGGGCCTATAAGGGAAAATATAACAAAGGGGTAGTTTTTGAAGAAATTTATGAAAATATTTTGTATGAAAGCTGTCAATTCAGTAGTAGGGGTTCATAGATAATTTACATATTATTTCTTAAGGTACAAAAACTGGGCTAGGCTGGACAGGAACATGTGCATTTAAACTGAAAGTTTTGATACGCATCCAATAACTATTTTAGATCATGTGCCAATAACAACTAAAATAAAAATGTTGGGTAATGAAACATGAATGAGACACTGGTGCTTCCTTACCTATCTGTTAAAAAGAGAGGAATTTAAGGAATGGGTAGTAGTAATTATTCAGGAGTTATCTGAGACGACAGAAATTTCTATTGAAAACATAGCTAGGGAGAGGGATAAAATGAAAGTGGAGTTTAGCAATATGGCAGAAATAAAGGAAAAATAGTTATGGTTAAGAAGTAATAAGAATTTTTTAGAGGGACTGACAAAGGTTAAAGTATTGCAGAAAAAGGGAAATCTCACAAAACAAGAAGAGGCGCAATTGTAGATTGTGAAAGAGAAAATAAGGGACTACCTCAATAATATGCACGAGTTTAGAAAAACTAAAGAGTAACTGCAGAGCTCAAAAACTTTTAGCACAACAGCTCAAGCTTCAGAAAATAAAAAGGACTGTTGCTAAAGCTCAGGGAGCCTATAACAAATACAATAACCACAGATCCTGCAGAAGTATTAGAAATAGTTCTACATTTTTTGAAAGCCTGTATAAAGTAGAGAAATATGGAACTCAAGAAAAAGTACAAATGGAAATGTTTATGGAAGAATTAAATACGCCAAGATTATAGGTAAATGAAGCTCAATTATGAACAGTCAGGATAGGGGGGAGATGAGATAAAAATGATGATATCTAACCAATCTACAGGAAAGTCACCAGGAATAGATGTATTCCTGTGGAAGCTTGAATGCTAGCAGGAAAGAAAGTGATAAAGATCTGGAAGGTTTTGTCTGACAGTATTTTAAAAGGAGAAGCACCACCAATGGAAAAAAGTGGTGGCTGTAATGCCTAAAGATGGTAAAGACCCATCACATACAGCTTCATATATGCCCATCTTGATTCTGAACCATGATCATAACATGCTTCTGTCTATACTGGCTAAAAGAATGGCAAAGGCTATGTCATAATTGATAGCTATGGATCGATGTGATTTTGTGGAAGTGAATCATTACATATGACAACATTAATAAAACAATGACGATGTATGGGGAAGCAGAATGTAAGAAAACATTGCTGTTGTTGGTGGGCCTTGATGCACAGAAACCATTTGATAGAGTAACCTGGGATTTTATGAGTAGGAAATATCCAAATGAAAAGAAAAACATCTGACATTTTACTTTTCATTTGGATATTCTTTTCATTTGGATATTTCTTGGTTGCATTGAGCTCATTTACACAAGTTCTGGACTTTCTGGTGTTGTTATTTTATGAGTATGGCAATTAAAGCAATTGCATTTCCTGCTACAATAATAAGGTTAATTAGTTAAATATATGAGGGATAAGAGGTAAAAATCAAAGTGGAGGCCCTCTATGATAAGTTCTATTTGATCACAGGAACCAGACAGCGGTATCCTCTTTCCCCTTTGTTACTTGCATTATATTTAGAACCATTGGCAAAGAAAATAAGGGACTCAGAAATTCAGTGTTATAATAGGTATGGTAGTCAAGAAAATTTGACTTTATTTGCAGACAATATTAATTTATACCTGAAAAAAAGGAGAAAAGGACATTTTAGTGTGTGAAACATTCTGAGATACTTTCAAGTCTTTTCTGGATACAGAATTAATGAAAATAAAACAAAGGCAATAGTTATAAACTATGCACCCACACATGAATTGGTTCAGCAATATCTATTTTTATGGGAACATGACATAATGAAGTACTTAGGAGTATGGACTAAAAAGGATCATGTTATAGCCACTAAGGATATGTTTGCACAGACTAAACAAAAGATAATACAAAAAAAAACAAAGAAATTGGAAACTCTGTTTTATGGCTATGGATAGTTTTAGTTCCTTTAGTTTTATACACAGGTCAGGCATATTTTGTCAACAAGAGGAAAAGCTGTGGATTGTAAATGATACAGAGTTGAAAGATTTAATCTGGGAGGGGAAAAGAGCAAGAGTCAAGTGGGGTAAAATGATCCTTCCGACAGAACAATGTGGTTTGGGATTACTCAATTTGATAGGGTATTTCAGAGTTACACAGTACCGCGGTGGTGGTGCTGCGGTAGCGGTGTCGCCTCACAGTTAAACGGTGCCCGTTCGATTCTCAATTAGATCGTCTTCTGTGTGGCGACATGCGGGAATGGGTGTTCCTTCATTGAAGGTTGTGCGTTAGGCCCGGCAAGCCAGTACGTAAAAATCTACTGCCAATCATTAGCGGACCGGAGTTCCGCTGTGGCGACCCCTAACCAGGAAAAAGCCGAAAGACACAAACAAATTTCAGAGTTACACAGTTAAGGCTCCTATACAAAGCAGAAGCAGAAAGTTATCATTCAAAGTAGAAAGGGATGATAGTGAAACAGGAGGAAGCGCAACAAACAGAGACTGGGATTCTGGATGCAGATCCTTAATGGGAATAACAATAACCATACAGAATATTATATTCCTAAAGAAGCTGAAAATATTCTAAAAACGAAGTTAGCAAGGGGATGGAGAAAAGAGAGTCTACCAATAGGGATGACTGCAATTAGGGGTACAGAAAATATGCAAGAGGGGGCATTTACTGGAGAAAACCTATCAACAAGTGATATCAGAGTACAGGCAAAGAGAAAGAAATGGGGAAATCTTAACTGAAAGACCAGCACTGGTAGAGTTTTTTGCAGAATCTAGAACAGAAGCTACTGCTGAAAAGGAGACAATTAGCAGAGCATATAAAATATTGCATGATGACTATAAGAATCATTCAGATGAGGTTAGAAAGGATTGGGAAGAGAGACTGAATATGCAATATACAAAGAAAAAATGGGGGGCTATATTTATGACTCCCAATTATGCAACAAAGTCTACACAATTTGGAATAAAGAGTTTGCATTGGTATTTTTATACCCCGATCAGACTCCAAATAATTTTTCCTCAGGTAGACTGCAAATGTTGGAGGTGTGATGGGGAAAAAATGGTAACTGGGAATATTTTTGGGAGGTTAATGAGCTGTCAGAATTCCCTGCAGACTACATTAACACAAATACTGGGTAAACAAATCGCTGTAACTAAGGAAATTTTTTTGGAGCTATGATACAAAATCGGAATTGCCCTAGACATAGTAAACTCTGGTGGCTGCCAAAAAAAGAAATTACTAGAAAATGGAAATCAAAATCTAAACCAACTGTCCTAGAAGTAGTGAATAAAGCAACAGAGATAAAACAACTGAAAGTGGGATCTTTAGGAAAGTGTGTAAGCAAATGACACAGAAAAAATGGGAATTATGGGAACAATACATACAGAATAATGTTTTAAGAGGAATGAGGTTCAAGGGTTGAATGAAATTTGTAATATCTGACTGGCAATGACTGGATAGATTATAAGTGATGTATAACCTTTGTGAACTGAAAATGTCAATATGGTTTGTTTTCATTTATATAACTGTATGATTGCCTAAGTCATAAATGATAATTTATTAAAGCTGCTTCTTGTTAAAAAAATCCACTTCAAGTCTAAGCATAAAAAAAGTTGACAATTCCTAAAATAATGAATATGAAGACAGAACTGACAATATTAGAATCAATCCTCTTAACATAACCAAGTTATTATGTGCCTAAGGTGCTCTTGAAGTGAATCTTGACATCCATGTTGACAATACATAATAGATAATAGTCATGACTGAACACACCTGATCATAATTCATTCCAGTAAACGATCTTTATCTGCTCCATGCGCTACCAGTTACAGAACAAAATGTAGAAGTGTTTTACATCTCTGAAAGCTTTAAAACACTTAACACAGTCAGTAAAATGTCAACCTGATGAACAGACATCTTTAAAAACTGCTGGACACTTCACTCTTTTACAGTGTGTGTGTGTGTGTGTGTGTGTGTGTGTGTGTGTGTGTGTGTGTGTGTGTGTGTCTGTGTCTGTGACAGCAAAGTGTATAACAGCTTACAAAACTGTGAAAACACTAGGGGGCGGAGCCTAGATGGCCAACTGATAGCAGCACGTTTTGAGAGTTCCACAAAAATAGCTGAAAAAAACAGGAAAATAATTTCATCAGAAAAAAAACAACTAAAATTTATTGGTAAACCTCTGATTTATCTGCATACCAATTTTGGTAACATTTCATCGAAACTGTCCTGTCAAAACAACTTGGAGATTATTATTTCTCTGTGGAAATGAGTATCTCAAAGAACTCACACTCTGAAACTACTCCAAAGAAAGAAATACAACTGACGTCTTCTATACTACAGGAGTTATCCTTGAAAATGGATGGATTTAAGGACAATCTAGATAATTTAAGAGAGAACAGCCAAAAACAAACCAATGTCTTCAGAGAACTACTACAACAGCAACAAACTAAAATATCAGAGATTGAAACTTCTCTCTGTGAAATGGAAGGAAGAATGAAGAAGGAAGAAAATCAAAGTGAATTTCTTTTACAGCAAAACAATTGGCTAATCAACAAAACAGATGACTTAGAAAATAGAGAAAGATGAACAAATATAAGAATTGGAGAGAACTGAAGCTGAGGATATCATTTTAATCTTAAATTCCTGGCTATCTGAAATCTTAGATTTAAAAGGACTATCTAGTGGCATAGAAAGTGCTCATAGAGCTGTAGGAAAGCCAATACATTTTTAATCTACTGCTACACCAAGATAAATTGTAGTAAAGTTTCCATCATATCTAGACAAAGAAGTTGTACTTAAATCTGCTTGGAGGAAAAGCCCTTTAAAATACAAACAAAACCAAATCAGATTTGATAATAACTACTCTACTAGAGTACTACAATTGAGAAGAAAAACCTGGCCACTAGTGAAACTACTTAAGCAAAACAAAATAAAAGCTCAACTTGCATATCCTGCAAAAATCTAAATCTTTCACTTAAATGAAATTAGGACCTTCAATAACATTGAGGAGGCATCTTCCTTCATCAAAAACAACAACACCATTACAATTCCAGAAGAAATGGACTGGACATAATCTACTACATTGAAAAGATCTTCTGGAAAAAAAACTCCCGGACTGATGTAAAGACGAATAAACAGAGAACTGATTCAAAAAATGCTGTAACCACAAATAAAAAAATGCAGTAACCACAAATACTCTCATGGAATCTACTAAGGTGTAAGACACATACTAACAGAAATCAAAAACGTATGTACAAAGTTTTAATTTGTAGCTGTCTCACACTTTTAATATATTTTCTTTCCCTTTTTCTTTATTCTAGCAGTCTATTTTCACCCTCTTTACTCTCCTTCTTGCAACTTGACTGTTTCATATTAAATTAATTAGTTTATTACATAAAGCATTTACAGCAGATAACTGAAACAGAGAGTAAGCATTTACTATAAAGAATGTTTTCTGTTTTAACATAATCTGGGAGGAGGAAGAGGGGAAAGAAAAAATCTAAAAGTCAGTGGGTAATAATTAGCAATCATATACTTGATTGTTGGTCACGTTAAGCTACTGAGTATTCATAACATAACACAATATATTTTAAGTATACTGGAAAGAAGACATTATATCCAAGCAAAAGACTGTCCTGGGAATAAGTATGATCAATAGAAAAGAAACAGTTACATATGCTGTGAATTTGTTTAACTGCAACATAAGTCCATTAAAAACAACATACTTAAAAAAACGTAACATTTTGAGAGGCTGCAAATTGAAAATAATCTCTCATGAGAAAGTAGCGAGCCTCTTAGAGTGCCAAATCACCATTTAGTTAGTTAAACGAGTCTGCACAAAACATATGCATAGTCTGGACATCTTATAATAAACAAAACACAAAGTGGAAAAAATAAGGGAGACATAGAGATAAGAGGGGAGGACGGGAAGAGGAGAAAATTCATACAAACCAAACTCATCTAATACGAGGTGGAGAGTGTTCGAGTTTTGCAGAGATCCCTCTCTTTCTTTTTTCTTTTCGTCACATTCAAGATAGTCATGAATGAATTAGTGTAATACTACTCCTTTCAATTACTGCATAGCCAGTGAGGAACCAATAAACAAGTGCATAAGTTGCAATAGTAAGGAAATACAGAGATAATGCACTTACGCAATTCCTCACAGTCTTAAAAAGAGACAAGCAGCATTATAAATATGTTGAAACCGGAAATATGTTAAAATAAGAAGCAATGAAACATTATAATACTAAAAGATAATGATCCAGATACCATGTTTAAAGTCTGAGATATTCTTTAAATATTAAAGAACTTGATGCGTTTGAACATAATTATATTACTTCTCAAAGATAAATATAGACAGTCAGTTAACAAAACTAACTGAAAGATGGGAAATCAGCTTGTAGTCTCTCTTATATAATGGGAGAGAAAAGTACACTTTAGTGGAACAAGATGTTATCTGTACAAAAGGTTATGTTGTATGGCATATTTTAAAGGTAATACCATTCGTAACAATAGAGAGCATAACTAATTCTATTACTGATTCCTGGACTCACAGACTTTGAAAGTTGCTTCATCTGTAGTTAAACTGTTGTTTTGAAAGCTAATGGAATTATTAGGTAAATCTTAACTGAACCACAAAAGGGAACCATATGCAAACAAAAAAGGTTCAGATTATTTTAATTGAAGGCAACAATTAAAAAAGGGGGTAGAAGGGAAAGGAGGAAGGAGAGGAAGAGGGAAGAAGAAAGGAGAAAAGCACTTTATAACTCTATAAAAACATATTTCTAACTTCATTAACAATAGAGATAGTTATTATAATGTTATATCCTATTGTTCATGTTTGAAACTGTACCGAGCATTCATAAGTAAGCAATACTTATTAAAGCTTCTGGAGAGATGAATGCAAACAAGTTTTTTGATAATCTAGGGACAAGACATAATACTGAAACATGTCTCTTTACTGATACAATATATTTTACCACTCTTCAGAGCAGGAATCTTTTAATACTAATATTGACTTTAGATACTACTGCGGTGGTGGTGCTGCAGTAGCGTTGTCGCCTCACAGTTAGACGTTGCCCGCTCGATTCTCAGTTACAGTGTCTTCTGTGTGGCGACATGCATGAATGGGTGTTCCTTCATTGAAGGTTGTGCGTTAGGCCCGGCAAGCCAGCACGTAAAAATCTACTGCCAATCATTAGTGGACTGGAGTCCCGATGTGGCGACCCCTAACCCCGGTTAAAAGCCGAAAGATACAAACAAACAATTGACTTTAGATACTATATGACAACATACATATATGACTGTGACTAAAGTATTTATTCATGTGAAATGTGTTTTATCAAATATTTGATCTGGGAAATACATAGATATTTGTGTACAGTTGTTACTTATGTACTTGATTAAATATGTTCATTAATTACAGAACTAAAAATTTCATCATATGAAAAGGGATATATAAATGCACTACATATTTATGTTTTGAATGATATGTAATAACATATAATACAATGTCATGATTAATATGAAATGGTTTGAAGTTCAAAGTAATTCATCATTAAAGCATGACATTATATCAAAGTCTGTTATGGACAAATGACATCTACATAGTAATAGCCACTGGTAATATTTCAATAAATAACAATTCACTATATACCAAATTTATACATAGAATGAAAAAAATCACATAAAACTCTTGTAATAAACAATAAAGAGTTTATTAAAATATATATTTATTTATATATGTATTCAACCATTTGTTTCTTTTTTTTTTCTTTTTTATTGAAATAGTGAATATTGAACATTAACAGTCTAGATAGTATGTTATATTCAACATGTATTGATTTTTATCAGTGTAAATCTACCACTTGGAAGGTAACGAGATATAATTTGAAATACATAAACAAATTTCCATATGTATTCATAATTAAAGACAGTTATAAATTATTAATAAGTTCATTTAAATATAAATAGTCTTAAATTTAAAAGATCTCCAGTAAAATCAATATGGAGCTCTAAGGGAGATAGTTTCATATTTTTTGTGTAGACAAGACATGAGGGATAATCTGATAGATTTTTATTTTTTCTCTATCAGATTAGGAATGTTAATCATTCCATGTTTGATAAAGGATTTTTTTGAAATATTGGGTTATTTTGTTATATATAATTGGTCACATATTATACTTTTATCCTTTTTACTGGCCTGAACTAGAATCTATTTCATGGTTCACTATAAAGAAAACCAATCATAATATTAGAAAAGACAAGAAAGTTGTCCAACTACAGTGTAATAGAAGAGATCTGAGTAATTCTCATCTTATAAATAATCTATAAATAAGTCAAAAATATGGATTTAACACTACTATCATTAAACACTAATGGGCTGAATAACCCAAGGAAGAGATCAAATCTATTGAGATACTTAAAATTAAAGGCCAGGTGATTTTCCTTCAAGAATCTCACTTTAAATTAAATGATAAATTTATATGGAACCTAAATGAATATTCAATGTTACCTCATTCCTTATTTAAAACAAAAAACAGAGGAGTGATAACATCATGGAGAAAGAGTGCAACTATCCCTCAAATCATCTATAATTATGAAGATAAAGATGGCCTTATAGCGATTGTTATAGTGAAATTTAATAATACAATGTGGACACTAGTAAACATATACTGGTTTCCTGGTATAGGAATAGGGACAGTGAAAAAAACATCTAGATCTCATCAGCAAAATCTATAAAGGCAAACTGATAATAGATGGAGGTTTTAATTGCATATTGGACAATTCAGAGACCACCAATAAGAGAAATCTACATTTTATACCTATAGCAAAACTACTCAAAAATGGGCAGAAAAATCATAATCTAATTGACATGTTTAACTTTAAAGAAAACAATTCATTATTATTTTCCCATAAAGATTACAGATTTAGTACCCAAACAAGAAAAAACAAAATCTTTATATCACAAGAACTGAATACAAAAATAATCAAATTCTTAATAACCCCTTGCCTATTATCAGATCATAGTTCTCTTATTCTCAAACTTCAAGCAGATTTTAAGAACTTAACACATTTAACAAGAATAACAGCCTACATCACAAACTTGAAAGAAATTAAACCATGGCTACCTTCAGAATTACAATTTTCTAATGCTAATTACTCAGAAAAAAATCAATATAGTCATGATATGGGATACTTTTAAAGCCTACATATGGCAAAACACTTACATGGTTCAAAAATAAATACAAAGAATGGGAATCTGAATTATATAATATACAGAAACAACTTTTAGAGATTAAAAACAAAGACTCAATAAACACCCCTAACAATAAAAAAGCATTTGATGAACTAAATAAAAAATATAATGAAATTTTAAATCATAAAACTAATCTGGCACTAGAAAATTTTAAATTAAACTCATATTCTACATCTCCTAGACATATGCCCAACCTAGCTGTGCGACTTAAAAAGCAATCTAGAGAAAATAATATTACAAACATTCTTCATGAGGGCAAAACAATAAAAAAGTATCAGAAATAAGTGACATCCTTGATGCTTTCAAACATCATTACTCTAATTATTATAGAAATGGCAAAACTCACACTAATCTTCTAAATTTAAACTTTCCTAAAATTAAGAAAATACCAGAAAAACTAAAACTAGACATCCAAAAACAAATATCACACAAATAAGTTACTGAAATCATTAAGGAAAGTAAATGTAATAAAGCTACAGGAATTTATGGTATTATAATTGAAATCTATACAATCTGTCCAACATCCATAATTACAATTTTTCATAAAACCCTACTTGAAATTCAAACACAAAACATAATGCCACCCTCATGGAGATACTCATTAATAACACCTATCATAAAGGAAAATAAAGACCCTATACAATGTGGCTCCAATATCTTTAATTAATAATGATTATAAAATCTATATGTCTATCTTTGTTAATGGAATGAAAAAATGTATGATTCATATCATAAACGAAGATCAAACAGGTTTTATATACAATAGACGTATGTATGACATCCAAAGAATATTAACCCTTATTTATATATTAAATAAGGAAGCTATACTAGTAGCATTAGACATAGAAAAAGCTTTTGACTCATTACATTGGGATTATCTATTTAAAACATTAGAACTTTATGAATTCCATCACTCCTTTATCTCACTGATAAAAAATATTTATAAAAACAACCTAGCTTATGTAAAATTAGGACCATATACCTCGGAACCAACAGAACTAACAAAAGGTACAAAACAAGGTTGTCCCATGTCCCCTATTCTATTTGCATTTGCTATTGAATTATTTGCTTCCTCAATACGCTCCAATCTTGGCATAAAATGAATCTATATTCATGGACACTATAACTCTAAAACAATGTTATTTGCGGATGATGTTCTCCTTACTTTATCAACCTCAAAAGAAACCATAAAAGAACTAGATGCACTGGCTGAAAAGTTTCATTCAATTTCAGGTCTCCATTTTAATAAAACAAAGTCTAATTTCATAATTTTAAATAGAAACAACAATTTTAAAGTAGATGGAAACAGCATAATTGGTAAACAAGTATGCACCTTAAATTATTTAGGCATCATCTTAACTAAAACATAGAAAAAACATTTAACACTAAATTATAAAAATATCACAAATACTATGAAAGCATGTATAGAACAATGGAACAAAATGTATCTAACCTTTGAAGACAGATTTCAACTAATAAAAATGATATTACTTCCAAAAATCTTACATGTATCACAAGATATTCCTAGAACACCAGAACAACACTTCTTAAAAGAAATAAATACAATTTTATTAAAATGTATGTGGTACCCTAATAGAAACAGAGTAGCATTTACGTACCAAATCAGACCATGGGAACAAGGAGGTATTAATTTTCCAGACATAGAAACCTTTATTAAAGCTTCTATCTTCAGAATTAAAATAAATTGGATAGACCCAAACTGCTCTCCTAACTGGAAAATGTTACATACTATCATGTTTTCAAATGAAAATTCTATCATAAAAATCATGTTAGATGATCAAAAATAAACTATGGCATATTGTATGTATTGTCATTCAATATAACATAGTAACACCTACAAAATTAAAATTTACAAATCACATTTTTGAAACCTATAGAAAATTTGTTAATGCTAATACAGATATAAAAATCTGGATGGATTTGATAACTCCTTTTAGTTCCACAAGAAATTTCTTTAATAAAATAAATAGGAATGTTTATACTAAGTGGGAAACAAGGAATTTCATCTGCTGGCAAAACTGTATTAACAATCAAAAAGTTACTGATAGTCAAGATATAATTAGTACATATGATCTCTCTTCTTCCGACTGGCTAGTTCTCCAAAGTGTATTGATTTATAAACATGATCTATGCAGAATAGTTAACAATTCTTCTTTTAAAGACAAACCTAAATTTATAACATTTTTGAATGAAATAATATATGAAAATTACAATCTGGAAAATATAACTTCTAAACTATACAAACTATTAATGAACTACATCGTTAAAACTCAACAAATCTATGAAATTTCATTACAAAAGGACATCCAATAAATCTGTTCATGGAAAGTAAAACTAATCTATTGTATTCTGTTAAACTAACATCCAATACACAATTTTGGAGAATATATACTTGGAAGTTTCTGTATAGATCATTTAACACACCATATAAACTAGCCAAATTTGGTTCTTCTAATAATGCTACCTGCTGGAGATGCTTGCAAACATGTAAAGCAGATTGGATACACATATTTTATGATTGTATTAAAGTCAAAAAATTTGGGTAGATATTAGCAACTTTCTACAGGCCATATTTTCAGATAAATTTGTATTAACTAAATCTTTGATCGTATTAAAAGTTAATGAAAGGACAGAAATGAATAGAAATTATCTGTATATATTATGGACTATGCTAGAAAATGTATCTCTAGAAAATGGAAAAAAAGCTGACCCATCCGTTGAAGAATTCTTATGATTATTGAATGAAACAGCATTGTTGGAAATTAAAGTCAAGGAACTAAGGATCACTCCTAAGTTATGGAGCCACAGCCGATGGAAGAAGATATTATCTCTTACTGAGACATCAAAAATAGACTCAGTCTCTTCATGAATGAAAAAGTAAGAA
Source organism: Protopterus annectens (assembly GCF_019279795.1). Taxonomy (NCBI): domain Eukaryota; kingdom Metazoa; phylum Chordata; order Ceratodontiformes; family Protopteridae; genus Protopterus; species Protopterus annectens. Next base: position 591,331,119 of record NC_056727.1, on the reverse strand, counting down.
GAAAGAATATACTTATTTAAACGCCATATACATTTGATGAAGATTGGTTTAATCTATAATCTAGTTTCAGGCCAAATGTAAATAGTGTATATAGTTTGTTATTCTGTTTTAATTACTAGAGAAATTTTGACTAAATTATTTGTAAATCTTTTGAAAAAAAGAAAATCAATAAAATGTTTTTGAGTAAAAAAAAACTGTGAAAACACTAGTGTTCTGTAGTAGTCACTGTTATGCTCTAGCACTAGACTAGAGTTTAGCAGCACCGAAACATACAGCTTTGTTAACCATTCTTCTTATGTCAGAAAGGTGTTTAACAAAAGTGTCTTTTTTCCTGAATTCAGAATGCAATTTTGGCATTCCATGCACTTACAACAGATTTACACAAAGCCAAAATATTATAGTGTATGTAATCTACCCCAAACAAAAGAGCTTGTAAAAGTATTTTGTATTACTAAATAAAGGCCTTTATTTTACACAAATAGGTATGTTATTTGACTTCTTGAAAGCAATGATACCATACAAGCCAACCAAGGTACTGCCACTGTGGCATGCCCTTCTTGAAAGCAAACAATAAAGAAGTCTAGATGTGTTACAGTCAGGACTAGGACCATAATGCCAGCAATTCTGTCTTCATGCATCCAAGGTAGAAAACAATACTATGTATCCAGGAGTTCATAGCCTTGAAGACCATGATGTGAAAGATGAGGTACTGTGGAGGGAATATTAGAAAATGCCCCTCACTCCTCCATCCCAGCCTGCAGTATATCTACAGTAATCTCTCACACCTACAAAATGGAAGAAGTGGGAATAAACCTGCAATTTGCTGCTCACTAACTGAAGGAGTCTCAAAACATCAGAAGATTATGGAGTTCCAGTGGCAGACTTTTCAGTACATCAGCACTGTTCAAGGTGCAGATGCTGTGCTGTGTTTGACCTAGAAGAGGGTAAAGGTGAGTTTTATGTTTGCTTTCCACCTTTTTTCTTTTCTAAAGTTTGTGCACACTCAAACTTGATACATACAGAGATCAGGAGTATGGGAACTTGCTACCACATCAGGGGATATATATAAAAATATTTTTAGTACGTTCTGTGACCTTCGTAGTGTTGCTTATATGATGATGTGATCTTCTGGAACTGTAGAGTTTTTTTTTTGTGGCGATTAATCTCATGCCAATTAAATGACACATGACTAATCATAATGGATCCAAGAGACAGGTATCTCACATCAACAGGTGGTGAAGAATCCAAACATTAAAAAAAATCTGACCAACACAACACTTGGGAACATCATGAAGGGCAAAGTTATTGAGGGGAAAATTAAACTTCTTGCATACTTCCACTGATGAAAACCTAGTTCATATTTCTTTATAAACAGCTAATGTAGGAAAGGGTTGTGCTTCCTAGACAGACAATTACACCACTCCCACAAAGCACAGCCTGTTTTGCATAGTTACATCAATGAAAAATCCTGACAGATATTTTTGCAAGGAGTTTCTTCTGAAACACTGCTAGGGCATGCAGCAAATATGATGGTGATGACAGCCTTAATTATACTAGACAAAAGAATTATTTATTACGTACTAAATAAAACAGACAGATTGCAATAGTCATACAACAAACTCAGTTCAGAAATCTCTAGAGCTTTTCTGCCTACATCACTCGGTTTGTTAGGCCACTCTGCCTACTTAGACAGCATAGTACAACAACAATATAAGCTGACCAGTCATGTACTAGATCCCACACCAGCACAAGATTTGCTGATGCCTAATGGGAGGTTATTTTTAATGTAGATCTGTATAGCAAATATAACAGAAAGACCCACACAATCGTTTAATCTAAATGACTGTGAATCATCCTGAAGCTGGAATTAATACTTTTGGAGATGAAACTGTATTCTTTTTAAACTTATTTAAAAAAAACTAATTAATTACCAAATCACTGCTATACCTTTTAAACACAGATAAACAATTTTAACAGTGTTTGAGGGGGTGTATGTCAGTGGATTGCAGATTTTCATTTTCTATTTTATCCACTCTCTAATTTCATACAGTAACAAACTGGCTAAAGCTGAATGATAATTCAGTCAAAAACTGTTTAGATGTTCTCTGGAAATATATTAATGCAATATAAACTAACCGCAAATTTTAAAAGTTATATACAACCGAGATTATATATGGTTGGCTCTTTCACAAATGTTTCCTGATTATGCTAATTTTAATTGTTATTATTATTATTTTGTATCACTGTAAAACACTATTAAAACATTTATTACATTTTATATATTTTAGTGTTGTTAATCCTTTCTGAACTCCCTGAAGCATTACTATGTTATGGACATTTTAAAGTGTTTTAAATAGCTTCATAGGTTCATAGCAGTTTACTAGGCTAATAGTCAAATGGTCTTTACAAGCCTAGCCATGTTACACCCATGTTCCCTAAATGACCTTAGTTTGATGGTCATTACTTGCAGAGTAAGTCTATGATCAGCACCGAATGCCCCTGTCTATGAGGAACATAGACGTCACCCCCTTGGTGAATTTATGGTCAAACTGTCTAGGTTGCGCTTGAATAGGGTTATTGAGGAGATCTGCTTTGAGTGAATTGGGAGTTTTTTTCCCAGAGGAGCAGCAATCTCTGGGAGATACATTTGTTTCTCCAGCATGTTTTGTTAATGTCACAGGCTAGGTTGAGATCACTAGAGCAAGTGACCCTTGTCTCATTTGATTTGCCGATGTGCATTTCCATTAGAGCACGGTCAGACACTGCTCTGCAGGGCAGGCACAAGTCACCTCTCAGCAGCTTGTAGGATACAGAGTACAGTGACAGGGCTTTCTGTCTTTCCATGTAGGTTATGTTTTGGATTCCTTGAATTTTCTTGGTGAGAAACCTCTGTGGTATCTCCAGCTGTTTCAGGTGTCCGGTGAGATACATGCAAAAGGGAATGTTGTACTCTATTAGTGGTCTGATGAGGGTAGAGTACAGAGAAATTATAACATTCTTAGTCTTGGATGCGATGCCCTTACTTATGAGATGCACAATGTAGAAGGCTTTTCTTACCACTGTGGACACATGGTGATCAAAGTTTAAACTGCTGTTGACCTGTGTTCCCAAATCATGCACCACTGGTTTATGCTGAGGGGAGGGTCAATACTGTAATTTGCAGGGACTTTTTCTTTGCTAAAGGGGATAACAATGCACTTTTCTGCATTTACTTTTAGTCCGTTCTTTTTGGCTCTAAACATTTGTCTGTGTTAGCCCCTTTTGTAATATGTTAACTTAATTTGGGGACTCAGTGATTGTGCCCAATTTGCAATCATCCATGAACTTGGTAAGCCACAGGCTATCTACTTTTCTCTGTACTTCTGAGAAATAGATTCCAAACAGTAGATGGTCCAGCACAGATCACTGTGGTATACCACTGGTACCTGGTCTACTGGTGGAATCCCCAACATTGACAGTATGCTTTCTGTCAGTGAGCCATTTGGCTACCCATGTAGTGATGTATGGGTTAATGTCCATACTAACAGCACACAAAGCAACCAAGAAATTATTTTGTACCAGCAGTTGAACTCCAGGAAGCAAACCAGAACCACAACAATGAATACCACGATATTTGACCTAGGTTTCGTCTTTAATCCGACTTCATCAGAACACAAGTTAATAATGGTAAAGAAAGTACCTTATATACACATTAAAACTGACATCATCACCAATCAACTGAAAAGTTGCTTAATACAATGATTGACATAATTAAATTCATTGAATTCATTAAAAGGCCAGCATACATCAAAGGAAAAACTAAGCACTGATCCATAAAATACACAAATTTGTCTTGTCTATCTAAAGTTGGATACATTAAATCGTACATTTCCACATTACTATGCACAAGACAATAAAAATAAATATAAAATTTAATTATATTGGTACTATAATTAAAAATTGGGTATTAAATTATCCCAATATATTTTTAATTTTAAAATAGGCATTATTGAAATACATTCGTTAATACCAGGAAATTCTTGTGCATTGAATAATAACTGCCATCTCATCTCAGCTATATCCAAATGCACATCCAATTTCCTTCCTAATTTATCCAATATAATTTGTTGTAAAATACTAAACTTAAATTGATGCCCACTATTACTTTCAATGTGTCTATACAGGGCATTTGTTTTCTTCTTTAACCTTATGTCTGACTGATGTTCTATAATGCGGTCCCTTAATGCCCTGCAGGTCTTTCCTATAAAAAGCGGGACAGTGTGTGCAGGTGGCCACATAAACAACATTTGTGGAATGGCAGTCAAAATGAGCTTCAATTCTAATACTTATTCCAGCTATTGTAAACAGAGCCCCCGTTGGTTTTATCAAGTGACACACACTGCATCTACCACACTTGTAATTCCCTCTGTTCCTACCAGTTGTTGTTTGTGTGATATCGCTTTTCTCCAATAGTTTTTTGAATGAAACTCCTTTTCTATAAACACATTTAGGTACCCCCCCTAACTTTCCACTAACCATGTGGTCTATTCTTAAAATTTTCCAATTGTTGACAATAATGTCAACTACGTAGGGGGCATCAAATGAAAAGGTAGTTATAAAATATAATGCCTCTTCACTACCGGTATGTTTGTCATTCCCATCATTACTAAGGGTAATTTCACGCATGCTGACAGTATGGCTCAAATATTTGAGTTTCCAAACGTGCGTGGCCTTTCAAACAACTTAAAATTAAATGTTAATTGTACAAGGGGGGTTGCCGACTCGGAGTGTGTAACATCAACAGAAAAAATGTGTAAACACTTGGTCTATCGTAAATCCGATTTTACGTTTGGACAGACAGGTTGTGAGCAAAACGATTCTTTTGGTACTGAAGACGACAAAAAAGTTTGTAAATGCAAATATTGCATTTAATGTACACAAAATGGTGTTGTAAACACCAATAATGTAAGGAAAAATGAAGATGATTTTGCTGAGTCGTTTGGTATTAATTTCAACTTATTGGTTGACGGAGTGGAAATAGATGGGATGGGGCAAGTAGGTTTAGACCGTATGTTAACAAAGGTTATTACTAATAGAGGGATTGGAAGTGAATCAACAGTGGAAAATTCAGATAGTGTGTTTAATTTAGACAAGTCTATTTTATTGGACTTGAGTTCAAGCACATCAATAGTTGGTTACAGTGAATTTGAACAAAATCATGACGAAATTCAGTATTGTGTTGGCAGCATTGCTACCAATTTTGATATAAATTCTGCACCAGATGACACAGCATATAATATAGAAGAGGAGTGTGTTTCTTTGAGTAATATTAGTTTGCACACTTTCCCTACTTTTTTGGGGGAAGTTTGTGAACATGTAAGTACTGGTGAAGGTGCAAATAGGCAAGACAACAATACAATATTTGAAAATAGGGTACACAATTACAGTTCGGAATGTGCAATTGAAGATTTAATTCAAGTTTTAGGTGAAAACCCTGTATTAGCAGCACAACATGGACCTAGTAGCCCTGACATCATAGCCAACACTTATGATGATTTTAAAATATATAATTATTCCACCAAGGTCATCGGAAAACAGCATGCCGACTTACTGGCAAAGGGTTTAACTTTTGTCCCTTTAGCTCGGGGGGGCTTAACGAGCACATTGGTTGATTTAAAAATGTTAGTAAGAAAAATGAATTTAAGGTTGTTGTTTGATGGGGATGCGGGAATTACAGATGGATTGTCATTGAAAAAAACAAGTAAGTACATGCCCCCGGCCAGTAGTGTAATTAATGCATACGAGAAAATATGTGAGTGGGACATTAGGCAGCACTTTAGACGGGCAAAAAACCCACAATCGAGAAAGATATTTAACTCTAATGACAACTTGACTATTAAAGAGCATGAACTGTTGGAGAGTTTAATAAATGACTCGTCAGTAAGAATAATGAAACCCGACAAAGGTAATGGATTAGTGCTGATTGATAGGTTGGATTATTTAAATAGTATTAAGTTGGTATTAGCTACGGATACATATGAAGAAGTGAGTCTTAATGAGGTAAATATAGCCTTTAGGAAAATTAATTTGAACATCGAGGATCTCCTTTGGCAGGGGCATATTAATGAGGATGATTTCAGGTATTTAGTCAACGATCACCCAGTGGTGAGTGGAATATTTGGAGTACCTAAGATTCATAAGGGTTTGAATAATCTGGCATTCAGGCCAATAGTTGACGGAAAACGTAGCAAGACTTGTTTCATAAGTAAATTCTTGGATTTCGAGTTACAAAAAGGCTTAAAAATGTTTAATTATATCTCAAGGGATTCTTGGTCCTTTTTGGAAAAATTAAACAATGTTAAATTTACTAAAAATACCATCATGGCAACTGTAGATGTAGTAAATTTGTTTTCAGTGATTCCCACAACAAGAGGGTTAGAATGGATGGAGAAGCAATTATTAAAAACTGGGTTATTTGATCAAGATAGAATAAATTTGTTGGTGGACCTAATGGAATTAGTGTTAACAAATAATTTTATTTATTTTGATGGAGCCTATTATAAACAAAAAACTGGTGTAGCGATGGGCATGCATTATGTAATGGCATTTTGGGAGCAAGAATTCCTATTTACTAGTAAATTTATGACTTATATAACCTTTTATACCCGCTTCCTGGATGACTTGTTTATCATATGGGAAGGAGGGATTGACAAGTTTAGTGAATTGATTGAATTTATTAATGAATCTGTGGACTTTCTCAAATTTACTTACAATATGAGTAAGGTAGAAATTGACTATTTAGATGTGCATTTGGTTCTGAATCCAGTAGATTTGACTATGGTATCGACTATACACAGAAAAAGTACGTTCTCCAACTCATATTTGAGTTACACAAGTAGTCACCCTGACCATCAGAAAAAGGCAATAGTTAAAGGACAGATGGTCAGGGCAGCGAATGACAAGCAGGGAGGATGACTTTAATAAAGAGCTTGAATTGATTAAGTCAATGTTCATTAGGAGAGGGTATCCGCCAGCATTATGTGATGGTGTAGCAAATGAAGTTAAGCTAAAAAGGGCTAAAGGTGTCTATTGGGCTCTTTTAAGCGGAAAACTGGGTTATAGACAGGACAATGTTGGGGTAATACTGTCAGCATGTGAAATTACCCTTAGTAATGATGGGAATGACAAACATACCGGTAGTGAAGAGGCATTATATTTTATAACTACCTTTTCATTTGATGCCCCTCGTAGTTGACATTATTGTCAACAATTGGAAAATTTTAAGAATAGACCACATGGTTAGTGGAAAGTTAGGGGGGGTGCCTAAATGTGTTTATAGAAAAGGAGTTTCATTCAAAAAACTATTGGAGAAAAGCGATACCACACAAACAACAACTGGTAGGAACAGAGGGAATTACAAGTGTGGTAGATGCAGTGTGTGTCACTTGATAAAACCAACGGGGGCTCTGTTTACAATAGCTGGAATAAGTATTAGAATTGAAGCTCATTTTGACTGCCATTCCACAAATGTTGTTTATGTGGCCACCTGCACACACTGTCCCGCTTTTTATATAGGAAAGACCTGCAGGGCATTAAGGGACCGCATTTTGGAACATCAGTCAGACATAAGGTTAAAGAAGAAAACAAATGCCCTGTATAGACACATTGAAAGTAATAGTGGGCATCAATTTAAGTTTAGTATTTTACAACAAATTATATTGGATAAATTAGGAAGGAAATTGGATGTGCATTTGGATATAGCTGAGATGAGATGGCAGTTATTATTCAATGCACAAGAATTTCCTGATGTATTTCAATAATGCCTATTTTAAAATTAAAAATATATTGGGATAATTTAATACCCAATTTTTAATTATAGTACCAATATAATTAAATTTTATATTTATTTTTATTGTCTTGTGCATAGTAATGTGGAAATGTACGCATTTAATGTATCCAACTTTAGATAGACAAGACAAATTTGTGTATTTTATGGATCATTGCTTAGTTTTTCCTTTGATGTATGTTTAATGAATTCAATGAATTTAATTATGTCAATCATTGTATTAAGCAACTTTTCAGTTGATTGGTGATGATGTCAGTTTTAATGTGTATATAAGGTACTTTCTTTACCATTATTAACTTGTGTTCTGATGAAGTCGGATTAAAGACGAAACCTAGGTCAAATATCGTGGTATTCATTGTTGTGGTTCTGGTTTGCTTCCTGGAGTTCAACTGCTGGTACAAAATAATGTATGGGTTAATGCCCAGCTGGGAGAGTTTCTCAATGATACCAGTGTAGGGGATTGTGTCAAAAGACTTGGCTAAATCAAGATAGGCAGCATGTACTGTTTTGCCTTCATCCAGAGCTTTGGTGACACTCTTGAAGAAGTCCACCAAGTTCAATAAGCATGATCTACCCTTAACAAAGCCAAACTGGGTTGTGTCAAGAGTTGAAGTTCACCTATTTCCTTGTTGATAAGATCCATGAAGATTCTTTCCATGGCCTTGCAGATAAGGCTGATTAGGCTTAATGGTCTATAGTTCCCAGAGTCGCTTGATGGACCCCTTTGTGCAAGGAGATTACTGTTGCTGTTCTTCACTCTGCTGGAACAAAGAAATTGCTCAGGCTGAGGTTAAAGAGAGTGCTAAGTGGCTCAGCTAGGTCTTGTTTCAGACTGTTTAGTAAGCAGCCTAGGATGTTATCTGGTCCCATAGAAGCTGTGATTTTGGCCTTGGATAGTGCAGATATAACCTGCTCTTTGGAGATACTAGGTAGAAGACTGGTGTCAGGTATGTTTTGGTGGCTGGTGGAGACAGGAGGGTGAAGTTTGCATAAAATCGGTCAGCTAGCAGGTTGGCAATTTCCTCTATTTCAGTATGAGGGGTATCGTCCATTATTAAGTTTGGCAGATAGTTGGGCGTTCCCTTGTAGATTTCAGATGTTGCTAAAGAATGCCTTATGATTATCCTTAGTTAGAGATGCAAATTTAGCTTCATATCTAGCTTTAGAGGACTTTACAAGATATCTGGTTTGCTTATTCTGCTGAATAACTTCCTTCTTGTTCTTAGAAATAATTTTCTTCCTTTTGTTATATTACTTATTTATACTTGAGGTCCACTGGCTTGGCCTGTTTTTTTTTTTTGGAGGACCTGGTTTTGATCTGGTCAGGTACAGCTGAGTCTATACAGTTGTTTAGGTGGTTATACATGGTATTTGTGTACTCGTCTATATAGGAGTCACTGCTGGCTGTGTTAGCAGGGGGTTTAAAATGTTGTATACCATCGCTTAGTAGAGTGTAATTTGCTTTGGAAAAATTTTTCAGTTTTTTTGCTCCTGTGGTGAGTACTAAGTCTAGGACACTTGAACCTCTTGTGGGGGTGCAGAATAGTTGTTTCTGGGCATTTGTACTGACAAAGTCCAGGAAACTCAGGGTGAGCATGTTTGTGCTTGTATATGTCACCCAATCGAAGGAAGGATAATTGAAATCTCCCATGACCAAAATGTTAGTCTGTATAGTGAGTAAAGTCCTGGTAGGTGGTGTGCTTCTCTTGGTTCACAGTGGGAGAACTGTAGCTAACAAGGATGTGGAGGTTGCCTTAACTATAGTTAGATGGACCTGGAGTGGAATGGTACTTAATAAATATGTGCTTATAAAAATAAAATAGTCCAAGTAACAGTCAGTACCACAAGAAAATATACGCTCTTGAGCAGAAAACAAAAGAATAATGAGATCATAAAAATAAACTACTGCTCAAGACTAAAATCATGCAGACAACATGCGATGAGTTTCTTCAGACCAAAATCATGTAATAGATGACAGACAGCAAACAACAGGTCTCTTCAGACCAAGGGTATATAAATGTTCACCAAAGTCTTATAAGCTGTGACGAATGAAAGTAAAAATCACTTGGGTACTAAACCTTGTAATAAATGTAATTTTTGTTCATTTATATGTACTTTGAACATGTTTATACATCCCAATACATCTCAACTTTTTAGTTTTAATGTTAGTGCTAGTTGTGACACGGAACATGTAGTCTATCATGCTTCCTGTTCCTCTTGTCCTGCCTTCTATGTCGGTAAAACCGATCGAAGGCTAAAGGACAGAGTGAGGGAGCACTTATATCAGATCCGTGTCCAGTCGACCACCAATGCCTTGTCTAAACATGTATTAGAAACTAATGATTCACATACATTTTAGTTTCTAGTTATATACATTAACACACCTAGTTTGAGGGCTGGGGACCTTAGGAATCATACTGAAAGAAATGAAACCAGTTGGATTATCAGACTGCAAGCACATATTTTTCCTGGTCTTAATGATAAGGTCCCTTTAAGACTTGCCCTCAAGAGTAGGAGACTTTGTTTTAAATAATATATTTTGTCTACATTATTATTATTTATATACATATTTTTATTTTATAATAAATTACCATAGTTGTGGTTTAATTCTGTTTGATATACATATGTATAGCTTTTATATTTCGTGGCGTCTATTTTTTATATAGTGTAGATGTTTGAGCTGTCTTTGGTTTTTATTTTAATATGCTACTTTTTGTATAAGTATACACCTTTATTTATTAATTGCCTATTTAACATGCATATTAATCAATTATGATGTCACTCATTTTAAAAAGTAATTGAAGAGATTTTTCTAAAAATATACATAAGGTGTGTCTTAAACTGCTCTACACTTTTATGGTTTGAAAAAGCCACTTTGGCGAAAGCGCTCACCAGATATCTGTTAATAAAAGATTTGTTTTATAAAGAATTCAAGAAGTTTTCTATGTTTTTTGATTTGGAACACTCGTATATCCTTGATCTGAAGAGACCTGCTGTATGCTGTTCGTCACCGCTTATATGACTTTGGTGAACATTTATATACCCTTGGTCTGAAGAGACTTGTTGTTTGTTGTCAGTCATCTATTACATGATTTTGGTCTGAAGAGACTCATTGCATGTTGTCTGCATGGGTTTGGTCTTGAGCAGTAGTTTATTTTTATGATCTCATTATAAAAACAAAATGTTTAAAAATGAAGCTCAAAGTGAAACAAATACTACTCTTAACAATGCATTCACTTATATTAAAAAAATAAATAAACTATTTTTTTCACATAACACTCAAAGGAGGATGAGCAGTTAAACTGAAACAATTTTCATAACATATTTAACATATCCTTTCCCTTCTCTCTCTAAAATTGAAAAAAATACACACTATGCAACTCAGAGTACTGTAAAGAACAGGACCTATCATAACAATTACCAGGAAGTTAAAACTTGTCCAAATATGTGTGAATAATTATTAGCTCTCCAGCTTCGCAATGAAAGTCACAATTACTGAGCATACCTAATAAGAAGTATAATTTCCAAGTAAACCTTGTTGTACACACTATTTTCCTCTATATTTAAATCTAAGACTTGTTTATACTAATGGCTCTACTCTTCTTCAGCACACAATGTCTTAAAAGAGTGTGTGACAAGTGGAGGTGACAAAACTCTGTACCCATGAACTACAACATAGGCGGTAGTATACTTAACACCGAAAGTGTGATAAGAGATCTTGGGACACAGGTGGACAGCCGTCTCTCCTTTGATAATTACATCGCCACAGTAGTCAGGAAATCCTTCTACGTGGCACACCTCATCACAAAAGGTTTCTCGTCCAGAAAAAAAAAAGAGGTCATTTTTCCCCTCTACTCATCACTCATTAGACCCATTATAGAGTACAATGCCCCTTTTGGTATGTACCTCACAAGACATCTACAACTGGAAAGGCCGCAGAAATACCTCACAAAGAGGATTACTGGCCTCAAACAGATGCCCTACACAGCATGTCTCGAAAAACTCCAGCTTTACTCTGTCACATACCGCCTACTCAGAGGTGATCTCTGCCTAACATAAAAAGCTATGTCAAACCCAGAGCTGTTGGACATGCTCCACTTAAAGAAATCCCAATTCCCTCCGAGCTACATGCTCTAGGGATCTAAACCTTGTCACCACAATAAACAGAACATGCCGGAGGGATAGATTCCTGTCCCAGCGACTTCCCATACTCTGGAATAAACTACCTAGTTATATCAAACAAAGCTCCTCATTAGCACTCTTCAAGAAAAATCTTGATGATTGGATGGGAAATAGGAAATTCACCCCGGGGATCACCTCTGTGGCTCTGCTCGGCAGTGGCACAAGAAAATAATTTTCTTGGGTGGCAAAAGCCAGGGTACCTTTTTGGCTGGGCTTGTATAGGCCCCAGGGCCAATAGCCTAGTACCTACCTATGAACATGTGAAATTCAGAATGTAAACCACTGCAGAATGAAATGCATTCAGGTTACACCTTTCATTGCTTGCAATGCATCATGCATTCCTATGATTAAAAAAGAACTGAACAGAGTGTAAATTCACATCTGATATTGTTAATCCTCGTCCACTTCCTTACGTATGGGTTACGGTTCCGATATCGGAACCGAGCCGGCCATATACCAAGCTCGCTCCAGCGATAAACTCTCGAGCTAAGCAATCTCTTACCCATAATCCCCCTCTCCCTGTTATCCCAGATTTTGTTTGCCGTGTCGCCATCAGGTTGTGTCAGGCTGTTGCTCTTGAGCCAAGTGAAACCTTTTTTTGTCCTTTTATTTCAAAATAAGGACTTTTTCTCTCAGAAAAGTTGATTTTCTGATTTCTCTTACCTTATCTCATTTAGCTGCGATCTCTAATTTCCACAAGAATGTCCAAGACTCTTCCCTCATGTCTCACAAGTTATGTAAAGCCTTCATAAAGGGTGTGAATCATCTGAAACCCCTTTTCAGAGAACCTATTCAACCTTGGGATTTATCTTTGGTTCTTCAAGCTCTGACATTGCCCCCATTTGAACCAGCTGCTTCATGCTACCTCAAATATCTGTCGTGGAAGACCTTGTTTTTGATCGCTATTACTTCTGCCAGACGTATCTCTGAGCTTCAGGTCCTATGTACAAAGAGTCCATACTTGATTTTTCATCCAGACAGGGTATCCTTAAGAACTAACCCTTCCTTCTTGCCAAAAGTCATTTCTGAATTATCTATTAATCAGACCATTGAATTGCCAGTGTTTTTTCCTGATCATTCTAATGAGGGAAAGTACTGCCTACATACCCTAGACGTACACAGACAACTCAGTTTCTATTTGCAAAGGACTAAATCTTTCCGTAAATCAGATCAGTTATTCTTGGCTTTTTCTGGATATAGATTAGGATGTGCTGTTGCTAAGGTCACATTGGCTAGATGGTTAAAAGCACTGTGACCTGTATTTATTCGGTACGCAATACTTCTTTGCCAACTACCATCAAGGCTCATTCACCAAGGTCAGTGGCAACTTCTGCTGCCTTCCATGCCACAGCTTCTTTACATGACATCTGTGCAGCTGCAACTTGGGCCACTCCTCATACCTTCATCAATCATTACAAGTTGGACTTGGCCTCCAGGGGAAGAGCATCTTTTGGTTCTATGGTGCTCAGGAATGTCCTTCCATGAAAGCCTCCCAGGAATAGAGGTAGCTGGGGACTCTGTCCCATACGTAAGGAAGTGGACGAGGATTAACAATATCAGATAAAGAAGTCACGTCTTACCATAACGTTCCATCTGTATTGTTGATCCGCGTCCACTCATTACGACCCTCCCTCCTTCCCCCTCCTATGGCTTCTAGTGGATCTCACCATCCTTCTCTTTAGGTCATTGGACCAGAGATAGCCTCTACCTTTTTCTGACTTGCAAACTCAATCTGAGGTAACAGGGAGAGGGAGATTATGGGTAAGAGATTGCTTAGCTCGAGAGTTTATCGCTAGCACGAGCTTGGTATATGGCCGGCTCGGTTCCCATATCAGAACCGTAACCCATACGTAATGAGTGGACAAGGATCAACAATACAGCTGGAACATTATGGTAAGACATAACTTCTTTTTTCTTACTACAGAGCAGGGGAGTTTTGAGAGCTAAAATCACAGTGTAATTCATGAGGTTTGACAGATGAAAGGCACATTTTGTCTATATACATTCTGAAACTGGTGGTGGGGGGGGGAGGCAGAACGCTTCACAACTTGCACTGTTGCGCAAACTACTTCAAAAATATTTCTAATCAGCAAATCGATTTCCGCCTAAAAGGACAGTGGCCTTTCCTCAACTTGTTCATTCACATAGGGTTACAATCAAGGTGTTCATTTACAATTCATGTGCAAACTCCCGCATCCGGCAAATGACTACTGCTAGTACAACAGTTTCATCAACACATCATCACACGTGAGAAAAACAATACGCAAGGATCCAGAACTACTGTAAAGCACGAACTCGATACAGCCAAGTTAATGTACCTTAACAGTATATTCGCGAAGAACTCCGAACACAATGTGAAACACACAAAAAAAAAACAAATAAATATTTTCATCAAGCAACTAGTTGCGGCTTAAACTGACAACTCACTGGGACGGCCTCTGTGATCACTGATATTTGAAACCGTCATTTATCTTCATGAAGGAGGGTGGGAGCTACTTTTTAAACTCATTTCTATCGTGGTAATCCCTTAACAAGCAAGTGCATTTAAAGTTTTTTATTTATTTATAAAAGACAACAATGTCAATTTTTAAAAGTAATTAAACTGCACTGGAAATCGTTTTCAGGACTACCTATATAACAACAGAAATCCTACGTTATATATGGTTCTTTTACCTACAGATGTAGTGTTTACCCCACCAAACATACAGAGCACTACTAGTACGTCCTGCCAATACAAGACAGCAGCATCCCCCCGAGCAACATGCATAGCAACAACTAAAAGTGCCACCGAAGTGAACCACTTACTGCTGCATTCCTCGTCGGCACAGCGTTTGTACTCCGCGAACGTCCTATCCAGACCTTTTGTCGCCGCTGTCACCCTGTGGGCCAGGTGAAGTAAATAGGCTATTAGAAAGTATGCTGCGACTGATCCACGGACGACAGCAGCCATATCGTAGGCACTGTTTATAACTGCCAGAAAGGAGGGGCGCTATTTCTTGATCTCTCCGTTTATACATATAGTATTGCATGTACTGTAAATAATGTATGGTGTCAATAACTTGAAGGGAATCCCTTCTTTGTATCCAGTTTGTCTCTGTCGTGAGAGACAGTTCAGTAAGTCCTATGTAGAATTAAACCGCGACTCCTACTGCCGGTACAGAGGAGAGCATGAGCAGTGAACAGTAGACACGTCAGCAAGAGCCAGCTGTACACAGGGATGGGGGAGGATGCTAGGAGTCTGAATCCTGCTGCGGGGCTCTGGATGGGTGGGAATCATATTACAAAAAATTGAGAATGCTTTTATTAATCTTTCTTTGTGTGTGCGGGTTGTTGTGAATAGGCTTGGAAAACTTATTCGTAGCTAACAGTAATAAGTGTGGATGTACTGTGCACTGTTACTGTAGTTTTCATATGTCATATACGCAAATATATGCAAGGATATACATCTATGTAAAACACAAATGGACGCACACATTTCAGACTTGTTGTGCAACATGTGTAAGTGCACACCTACGCCTAAAATAAGAGGCAAGTCTCCCCACAAAGCAATTGCAAAAGAAAAGCATCCATCCAATCACTTTCCAAACCACTTTTCCTGATGAGGGCCGCCTGTGCTGGTAGCAAACTCAGCAAGGTAAAGCAGACTTTCCTATTTCCAGCAACAGCCTCCAGCCCATCTTGTGGGTTCTTTAAGCATTCCCAAGCCAGCTGTAAGGTATAACATTTCTATTAAATGCATGATATGCCATCTCGCAGTAGGCTGTGCTTGTTACACCTCCTGTTGCTGGCACCTAGGGGTGCATCTTAAGAAGGTGCCCAAACCATTCCAGATGACCCTTCTTAACACAGAGGAGCAGTGGCTGTATTCCAAGACCATCCCCTACAGAGGAGCCTCATTTCTATCACTTTTATCCACTCACTACCCTATGTTCATGACAGTGGGGATGAGGACTTAGACTGGCCAGAAACTAAGAGTTTTATAGTTGATTCATTTCTCACCTGGTTGCCACATTCTGGTATAACACCTGCACTGCTGTTACTATTGCACCTATCCACTGATAAGAGTCAGACTGCTCTACACTCATAAACACAACCCCAAGATTCTTAAACTAAGATAACCAAGATAGTTGATCTGCATTTTTTTCTGTTACAGACCCATGACTTCTGATTTGGAAGTGTTTATTTTCACCCCAGCTATGTTACTCTTACTCCAGCATATTCTGAAAAAAAAAATCTTACACAATTGAGGGTAAGAGGGCAACATAATCTGTAAACAGAAAATATTTAACTGAACTGAAGATTTTCCGCACCTTGCCTGTGCCTTAATATCATCCTTATCGTGAAAATTACAAACAAGAAGGGGGAGGCACAGTCTTGACAGAGTCCTATATCCAACCTGAATGTATCTGACTTTATAATGAGAATATGAACACAAGTGGCATTCCTCAAACATCTCTGGAACCCTTTACTGATGTAACATATCACACATGGTATTCCAGAATAAAAGGTCATACCTTTTCTCCAAGTCTACAAAGCACAAGAAAGCTATGTTAGCAATTTGCCATGGCCCCTCCAATATCTGTGCAAGAACAAAGAGGCGATGCATAGTTTCCACAACTAGAAAAACATCTGTACTGCTTCTCCTGAATCAAATACTTGCGTAAAAAGCAGTTTCATAAATGTAGTAATGCATGCTGGTGATGTTGTTGAGTTATTCACGGAAGAGATTTTATTGCATACCTTGACTTTCAAAGCATGTGAACTGTGAGCTTATGTCAGACTGTCAGCCAGTCACGAGTGGAGTCCCACAGGGTTCGGTTCTGGGTCCTCTCCTGTTGGTATCTACTTCTCTGAAGTCCAGGCCAACACGAAGAGACTCTGGCTGACAAAGTTTGCAGACAATTGCAAGTTGGGAGCTATTATTAACTCCCCAAGTGATGTTGACATCCTACAGAAAGGCCTCAATGAGACCAGCGACTGGTGTCAGAACCATGGCCTTAAGCTCAATGCCTCCTTGGGAAAAACCCCATTCCCTTGAATTACCACATTGATGGTAGTCCACTGAACACAGAAGGCATTATAAGAGATTTAGGAATACAGGTTGACAGCAACCTCTCTTTTGACCAACCACATTGCCACAGTGGTCAGAAAGTCCTTCTGTGTGGCACATCTCATTACTAAGGGTTTTGCATCCAGGAAGAAAGAGGTCATTGTCTCCCTCTCGTCTTCCTTCATTAGGCCAATCATCGAATACAATGCCCCATTTGGCATGTACCTCACTAGACACTTGCAACAACTAGAGAGGCTACAAAATTACCTCACAAAGAGGATCCTAGGCCTTAAACACTTGTCCTATATGGACAGACTCAAAAAACTCCCAACTATTCTCTGTCTCATATCGTCTACTTGTAGGTTCATAAGTTCATAGATTAGTACTAAGCTAACTGCCCTTGCGAGCCATTTTAAGCCTAGCTAATTATCCCTTGTGAGACTCAAACACTGCACCTTGTGTTTGTAAAGGCAAACACATTTCCCATTAGGCCACCCTCCCAACCTAGAGGCGATCTCTGCTTGACTTACAAAGCCATGTCTGACCCATCTCTATTAGAAATGCTACATCTAAAGAAATCCCAATCCCTCCGCACCACACGCTCCAGAGACCTCAACCTCATTACCACGATCAACAGAATATGCTAGAGGGACTGGTTCATAACCCAGAGACTACCCATGCTATGGAATAAACTTCCCATGCATGTCAAGCAGTGCACCCCACTGGTCCTCTTCAAGAGAAATCTTGATGTGTGGATGGGAAATAGAAAATTCACCCTGGAGATCACTTCAGTGGCTGTACTCGACAGAGGCACTAGGAACTAAAGTCTGGTGGCATGATGCCAGGGTAATCCTATGGGCTAGGCTTGTAAAGGCTCCAGGGCCATTAGCCTAGTACACACCTATGAACCTATATTACCCTTTGTATGCAGCAACACTTTTTTACTGTATGTCCTTGTTGTATCTTTCGGCTTTTCCCGGTTAGGGGTCGCCACAGTGGAACTCCGGTCTGCTAATGATTGGCAGTAGATTTTTACATGCCGAGTTGCCAGCTCTGACACACAACCTTCAATGAATGTATGCCCATTCACGCATGTCTCCACACAGAAGACGTTTTAGCTGAGAATCGAACAGGACAGCGTCTTACTGTGAGGCGACAATGCTACCGCAGCACCACCACCGCAGTTTTAGTGTATGCCCTAGCATCTCTTAATATGTTACTGCTTACACAGACATGTGAAATAACATTTGCAGTTGTTCAGTGTTCGAAGGCTTCATTTTGCTGCAGTTACTGAAAGCAACAAGAGTTGGACACTTATTTTAGGGAACACAATTTAGAGTTATACAATTATGTAACCTAACTTTGTCTTACAGGTTCATAGGTTCATAGGCAGGTACTAGGCTATCTGCCGAAGGCATTTACAAGCCTAGCCGGAATGTGTTGGCTTTCGCCACCCCCTTAGATTAGTTCCCTGTGCCTCTGTCCAGCAGAGCCATTGAAGTGATCCCTAGGGTAAACTTTCTGTTTCCCATCCACTCGTCAAGATTTCTCTTGAAGAGGGTTAGCGAGGAGCTCTGCCTAATGTAGATTGGAATCTTGTTCCAGAGCATGGGAAGTCTCTGGGACAGGAATCTATCCCTCCAGCACGTCCTATTTATTGTTGTGGTGAGGTTTAGATCCCTGGAGTGTGTGGCTCGAGGGGATATGGTTTTCTTTAGGTGGAGCATGTCCATCAATTCTGGGTTGTACATGGTCTTGTATGTCAGGCAGAGATCAGCTCTGAGTAGGCGGTATGCAACCGAGTACAGCTGGAGTTTCTTCAGTCGAGCTGCATAGGGCATCTGCTTGAGGCCCATGATCCTCTTGGTGAGGTACTTCTGTGGTTTTTCCAGTTGTTGCAGGTGTCTTGTAAGGTACATCCCAAATGGGGCATTGTACTCTATGATGGGTCTGATGAGTGATGCATAGAGGGGCCCAATGACCTCTTTTGATCTGGATGCAAACCCTTTTGTGATTAGGTGGGCCACATGGAAGGATTTTCTAATCACTTTGACAATGTGATTATCAAAGAAGAGATTTCTATCTACTTGGGTCCCCAGATCCCTTATTACATCTTCTGTATTTAAGGGGCTACCACCTATGTGGTAGTTTGTGGTTACTTTGTTTTTTCCAAAAGGGACGACTATGCACTTTTTGGCATTTAGCTTGAGGCCATGGTTTTGACATCAGGTATCTGTCTCAGTGAGACCCTTTTGGAGGATGTCTGTGTCAGTCGGAGAGTCAATTATAGCCCCTAGTTTGCAGTCATCTGCGAACTTGGTAAGCCATAGTCCTCCTGTGCTTGCCTGTACCTCTGAGAAGTATATGCCGAACAGGAGGGGTCCTAGGACTGAGCCCTGGGGAATGCCACTTGTAAGCGGTTTAGAGTCAGACCTAGCTCCTGCAACTCTTACCATGTGGGTTCTGTCCGTGAGCCAGTTGGCAACCCATCTCATGACATAGGGGTTTATGTTCAGGCTGGTGAGCTTGTCTAAAATATCTGAGGGGGGAATGGTGTCGAAGGCCTTTGCAAGGTCTACGTAGGCTGTGTGGACCACCTTTCCCTCATCTATAGCCTTGGTAATTGTCTCAAAGAAGTCCACCAGGTTAAGAGGCATGATCTGCCATTAACAAAGCCGGACTGGGTAGGGTCCAGTGTTTGGAGGTTTCCAATGTCTCTGTTAATGAGATCTATGATGATGCTCTCCATAGCTTTGCAGACCAAGCTAGTCAGGCTTATAGGGCGATAGTTCCCGGGGTCCGTTGTGGCTCCACCTTTGTGGAGTGGAATAACCATTGCTGTGCACCACACTTTGGGCATGTAGCCTGTAGAGAGTCTGAGTTTAAACAGTGTGTTTAGGTGAGGGGTTAGTTCATCTTTGAGCTTGTGTAGGACGCAGCCTGGGACACCGTCCGGTCCCATTGATGCTGTGTTTTTGGCTTTGGAGAGGGCTGTTTTAACCTGAGTGTCTGTGATTTCAGGGGTACTACATTCTTCTGGTATAGTTATGGGCCCTTTTGGGGGTGAGAGCGGGGGTGAAGTTTGCACTGAACCTGTCTGCCAGGATGTTGGCTATATCAGTCAGTTAAGTGTATTTTGTGCCATTCTGCACGAACACCGAGCAGATCTGAGAATTGCCACTTAGATTCTTGACATAGCTAAATAATGCCTTGTGGTTATCTTTGGAGTCCATGGCAATTTTTCTTTTGAAGCTAGCCTTGGATGATTTTATGAAGGAACGTAGTTTCTTGCTGATACTGATCAGGGATGTCTTCCCTTCTTGAGATTTTACTCTTTTCTGTACTAGTTTCCTCCTTCTATTGTATAGATTGTTTATGGCAGTGGTCCACCAGACTGGTTTCCTTTTCTTGGAGGAGTGAGTCTTGGTTTTGTTTGGGATAGCACGATCCATGCATTCTTGTAGGTGCCCGTAGAGTGCATTAGTAAAGGATTTTGCAGCTTGGACAGAGTTATCCTTTAGCATGGGGGCTTTGAAACTTCCCACCTTGGTCTTAAGTAACTTGAAGTTTGCTTTTGAAAAGTTTTTCACAGTGTTTTTTTTTTTTTTTTTACCGGGGGTGGTGGCGGAATGTGGATATCCAGAGTTATTAGTTTATGGTCAGATCTAACCAGCGAGGGATTGACCTCCGGTGTGGAACACTGGTCACGCATGTCGGTGATGATCAGGTCCAATATATTGTCACCTCTGGTGGGGGTGCTTGTGTACCATGTTTTGTTACATACATTGCTTCTAATTTACTGCTTCATTTGTAGTACTGTAATTATTGTGGAAGCTGTGCCTTAATCCTGTCAGCATAATAAGCTTAAATAAGGTGTAAGCAAAGAGCTTACTATTACACTATTTCCGACCTTCAGCTGGAAAGGGATGATTGATTTTTTTCTGCTTTTTTATTGTTCTGTGTTTCAGACTACACTATAACCTCCTAATTAATTGTAACAGTATATTCTGTGCCTATATTGCTTAATGGTCTGCACTGCAAGTTTGCTCAGTGGTATAACAACTGCTGTTTTATGCGATAGAAGTTTGTTGTCTATTGTTAGTACATATATTCATATTATGTTTGCTGTTACCTTGAACATGTAGTATATGCATTTACTAATGCTAGTAGTCATGCAAAAATGGCTGCATTTAAAGGTCTTACTGGATTGCTAGTTTAATACCTTACAGTGTTTTAGGAAATTAGCTGCCGTTCTTTTAATACCATAAAGCCAGTACGTGCTTGATTGCTAACTGAACAATTCTCAACATTGCTTGTGATAACTTGTGATTTATTCAGTAACCTTCAGAGAACTTAGTATTTGTTTTGTTTTTTCTGTATAACACTTTGATAAACTTTCATTTAACTTACTTTTTAAAGTTAATTCATGATATGTAGTCTGACAGTAGCTTCTGAAGACTATATTAAGCAGGGGATTAGTCACGTCCTAACCTAAGCACCTGCAGCACTTGTAATTTTTCTGCAATCTGTCCCAGGCCCTTAAAGTTGTGAAAAGATAAACAGCTAGTTCATATGGACAGTAACTCTGGGATTGTATTGGGGCTAAGAAGTTTTAAAAATTCCTGAAATTTTATTGAATTGTGAAGCTTATTTTTTTTAGTAATCACACTTTTATGATTTTTTGAATGACAGATCATAGTAAGTAAACCAAACAAGAGGCTGGCATCTATATACATTTATTTTATTTTTATTTTACATTTGTTAACCGGGATAATCCCAACTGGAACAGGTCCATTTTCAGAGGAGGCCTGGGGAGAAAATCTCCATAGTTACATATTACAAGTGTATAAGACAAAGATGATCACAGCTACATATTACAACTATATAAGACAGTGCAAGAAAAATAAAAAAAATATTTTACAAGGTTAGACATAGTATGAATATTCAATTCAACACTTTCCAAAACAAAACTTTTGGTCAATAACAGAGAATAGAGAGGTGGTGCCAGTAGATAAGAGGTGGATAGTTATGTTATACATGGGCAGATCCAAGTCTTTCTAAGATGTGCTTAGAGTAATGTTTTGAAGTGAGTGTTAGTGATAGTTGTGACTATGCTGGAAGGGAGAGTATTCCAGTATTTGGCTATTTTGTGGGATTATAGAGCTTTGCTGGCAGTATTGTTGGCTATGGTAATATTTAGGAGAGGTTTATTAGAAGATCGAAGAGGACGAGTGGAAGAGTAGTGGGTTAGTAATTGTTTTAGTGATGGAATCTTGTTTGGGTAGTATAGGATGTTAAAAGCACAAGTAAGATGTTGGTAGGTAAGTAATTGTGGGAATTCAAGCCATTGAAGGTCAATTAGTACGTGGCAATGATGGATTCTGAAAGAAGAGTTGTTGGCAAATTTGGCAATTTTGTTGTAACAGCTCTCGATTTTGTCCAGGTCTGTTTTTCTAATATGGGTTAATATTGGTGCAGCATACAATAGTGTGGATAAGAGATGAGTTTGGGCTAGGGTGATTCTTGCTTTATCAGTGAGAAAATTTTTGTGTCTATAAAGAGTACCCATTTTTTTTGTGAACCTTCTGTATAGTCTGAGCTATATGAATATCAAAGAACAGATTTTTATCTATTTCTATTCCTAAGAGTTTTGTGTGTGTAGTAGGAGAGATGACTGTGCCATTTTGAGATGTAATTGAGAAGGTTAGGGGAGTGGATTTGGATTTATTGGGGGCGAACAAGAGAAATTTTGTTTTATTAGGGTTGAGAATCAGTTGGATGTCAGTGATCCAACCTTCTATGGAAGAGAAGGAGTCTTGGGCTAGCTTCTGTAGGGTTGTAAGAGATGGTGCTGCGCAAATTAGTGTTGAGTCCTCTGCATACTGTATTAATGTGGCCTATTTGGAGGAAGTGTGTAGGTTGTTTTTGAAAACAGAGAACAATAGTGGGCCAAGTATTGACCCCTGAAGTACACCTACAGAGGTAGGGAGGAGGGGTAATAGTTCAGCTTGCCATTGGACAGCTTGCTGTCTATCTAATAGATAGCTGTTGAACCAGGAGATAGTAGGAGAGCCAAAGGATAGGGAGGAAAGAGCATCAAGTAGTAAGGGATGTGAAACCATTTCAAAAGCTTTAGAAGCCCAGGAAGATAGCAGACACAAAGTTATTATTGTTTCTGTGCAGGTTAACCTGATTGGTAAAAGAGAGAAGAGCAGTAGTTGTGCTATGTTGTGGGCGGAAACCATGTTGGGTGGAGGAGAGAAGATTATGTGAGGTTAAGAACTGCATAACCTGAGAATGAATACATTTCTCTAAGAGCTTGGATAAGGGAGAGAGTATGGCTATTGGCCGGTAGCTGGAGAAGTCATAAGAGTTTCCACCTTTATGTAATGGTATGATGTAGGAGATTTCCATATATGGGGGACATAGGATTCTTTGATTGACCGGTTGATAAGGATTGAAATGGGGTAAGCTAAGGAGTCAGCTGCTATTTTTAAGAAGTTTGCAGATATACCATCTGCTGCAAGAGTTGTAGGTTTTTGTTTACAGAGGAGTTTTTTAATCTTGCTAGTAGGAACAGGTGAGAGGGTAAAAGTGGGAGTGTTGTCTGGGAGTTTAGTTGAGTTACTTGAGTTACTTTTAGTAGTAGTGGATGGGTCATTAGTTCTGGCAAATTGGGAGTATCGTTTGTGGATAGAATTTATGAAATGATGGTTAAGTTGGGAAGTGATATTGGCGTTATCATTAATGGGGGGGTAGGGGTGGGGGTCATTTTACCAGGTTTTAGTAAAGAGTTTAATGTGTGCCAAAATTTTGGGGAGTTTCTAGAGTGTTTATTTTGTAGACTTAGGAAGTAGTTTTGTTTGCCTAGTCTGGCATGTTTTTGGCTAAGTTTCTAATTTGTTTATAGTTTTGTTTGTTTAGGTTGGAGTTGTCTTGTTTCCATTGCTAAAAAAAACATCAGAGGCCAGCATATGCAGCTTATAATTCCTTTATTCAAGAATAAATATTAGTAGGGCATATAATGCCACAGGAACATACTAATGTCAATTCAAACGGGTTTCGGCTTTGTAGCCTTCATTAGTGAAAAAGCATCATTGTTTCCAATCCTTCCAAGCCCTATCTCCAGATTTTAATAAGGCTCTTGTGTCCCTACTCAACCATGGGGCATAATTTGCTTTGACTCTAATTTTTCTGATAGGGGCGATTGAATTTAGAACTCTGGTGAATGTTTCATTGAAATAGCCAACTGCTTGGTCCAGGTCTAAGGTTCTAAGTGGCTCCCAGTTCCAGTATTTTAAAGTGTCATTTAGATCCTGTGGGTGTAGGTTTCGGTCATCCCTAACCTGTCTGTAGATTATAGGATTATGGATGTTGGTACGTTTCCTAAGGAGAAAAGTAGGGAGATGGTCACTTAGTCCATCTGGTAGAAGTCCTGTATGGTAATTATGTTTGGGGAAGTTCATTAATGTCCGGTCAATAATAGACTGTCTTTGGGACTTTTTGTCAATTCTGGTGGGTTCTTGGATTAATTGGGTAAATCCATAGAGGTTTATTTGAATGGAGGTGTTACTGGAGTTGCAGGCTAGCCAGTCAGTGTTTAGGTCTCCTAGTAAAATAGTTTTGTGAGGAAGGTATTGACTGAGCCACTAAAGAATTTATTCTATAGTATGGGAGTTATTTCCAGGAGGGATATAGCTACATAGAATGTTAATTTGTTTTTCTTTGTTCAAAGACAAGAGTAGCACCTAAGATTTTGGCATTCTGAAATATGGGTATGGGGGTTTGAAGTGCCTGGAGATGGAGTGAATTTTTGAATAAAATAGTGACTCCACCTCCTTTCCTACCAGTTCTGTCTAACCTTAGAATATTGTATCCTGGTGGGAGAACTTCATTATTTGGGATAGAGGGTTCAAGACAGGTTTCTGAGATAGTAAGTATATCTGGGGAGTGGTGGGAAATGAGTGCATGTAAGTCTGGGAGTTTGTTTGAGATACTTCTGGCATTGATATTAATGATCAGTAGGTCTGATTGAGTCCTATTTGTTAGGGTAGTGGGGCAAGGTCCTGGGTTTGGGTGTATGTCTCCTGCTATAAAAAGTAATGTGGTAAGAATTATTATGTGCTTAATAGTATGTACTATACTTTTGTAGAGTATATAAGGTGTTTTTCCATAGTAGGGATTTGGAAGATGGGTCTTATTAGTATATAGAATTATGTTATCCTTAAATAATGTTGCACAGATAGTGAAATTAGTGTGTGCTTTAGTAGGTGTTGAAGTATGTGTTGTATGGTAGTAGTTCTTGTCTAAGAGGTTGAGTGTATGTAAGGCTGTAATGTAGGTTAAGGAAGTGAGTGATAATAAGAGTAAAGATAGTGAGTGAAACATATTAGAGTAGAGTAGGAAGTAGATAGTATAGAGATGTAGAAGTAAGCAGAGGTTTAGGGTGTGGTTTAAATGATAGGAGTAACAATGTATGGATAATTACCTAGGGGTGTCATCAGTAGGCAGTAGATGGTAATTGGTGGAGGGAAGTAGTCAGGTGACAAGGAGCACGAATAAATATAGATGATGTGGGGGGTGGGAATTGGAGGTAGGGTAGGGGAGCGGAGTGAACTGAGCTGTGCGAGGCGAACGGAGCGGGGCCCAACCCGACCGTGCTATTACAGAGCCAATCAGTATGTGTTGTTCTTGTAAGAACAGGCACACAGCTTGCCAGGGTAAGTTTGTAAGCTTTTTCGGGTGAGTTTACCACTATATTTAACTGCAAAGTTTGTTGACCACACTCTATGTCCTGGCAGACTTATAAATG
This sequence comes from Protopterus annectens, assembly GCF_019279795.1. Taxonomy (NCBI): domain Eukaryota; kingdom Metazoa; phylum Chordata; order Ceratodontiformes; family Protopteridae; genus Protopterus; species Protopterus annectens. The sequence continues at coordinate 591,305,250 of NC_056727.1, read as the reverse complement.
ATACAAACTTCTAAAATATACCAATTTGTAAGGTAGCTATGGGAATCTAGGCATTTCTAGCTAGTGCTTCTGGTTCCCATGGGAGGTATAGCAGGTTACAGTCTTTGAAATACAGATAAACGCTTAGAGTAAGGTATTAACTTTGTTCCCCTGTGAAAAACCTTGATTGCCGAGTTACACTTTAGTGCTGCTGCCAAGTAATTTATTGGTAATGCAGCAATTTTCTGGCATAGCGAGCCTTTCAATTGGGGTGGGTCGGGGTTGGCCGAAGCGGCCGAGTACAGAACCTAAGGAGGAAGAGGGAAAGTGAGGTTAGATGTAAGAATTAGGTGAGGCCTAGTAGAGATTTATGACCTTCTATATACTGGCAGAATCCTATTGTATTGTGCAACACATAGCTTAAACATTCGTAGCAATACCATTTTGACAATTTCAATCCTATCCCTTTAACAAAGGTATTTCAGTAAGGTACTGAACTTGCTAACTTTGATCTGCTTAGTATTAGTTACTATGCAAAAGCCATTCCGTACTTACAGCTTTATTGCATTCTCTACTTATAGCTTTACTTTACTACTGCTACAGACTTTAAATCCGTTAGTATTCTATTTATTCTGCATACAGTGTCATATTAAGCTGTAACTCCTGCCCTTACAGTTCCATAAATACAACAGTATTCAGCACGGGTAATGTGTATCTTAGGTGCACTGTTTTAGAACATTTAACAGCAAATGACTTAGTAAAATGCCTCACATTTAAATTCACTCTATGTGCAGTAAAGTAAGTTCCATTCCATATATTTACTCCAAACCTTATTAGGAATAACTGACGAGCAATGTGTGTGAGTAAGACAGTCAAATTCCACGCATTTTAGTCGCACTCTGTTTTAGCAATGCAGTTGGCCAAATCCCACACTTTTACTCTAGTCCTTAATTAAACTAACAGGCGACCAGTCTGTAGACCTCAGTTCACTTATTCTGTTCACATTAGACAAACAAAACAGCAGAATTCAGTGCATATGTACAACAATTATATCATTGTTACGACAAGCATGTAACACACATCCTGTTTGTGTTAGTAAAGAGATATAAAATACAAATTTTATGGCCTAAGTAGTGCTTGCTTGTGATAGGTACAATACACCTTACCCACACCTCCGAGTTCCGCGAGCACTAGCATCTTCTTATTAACTAAGTTGAAAATGGCGCCACTCTATGGGGTTTTCTAACCTCACTTCCAGGTATGTGGTTGCTAGGCTACAAGGTATTGTGTAAGGAAAAATTGTAGCCATGTGGTCTCCAACCCGACCACACTATTACAGAGCCAATCAGTATGTGTTGTTCTTGTAAGAACAGGCACACAGCTTGCCAGGGTAAGTTTGTAAGCTTTTTAGAGTGAGTTTACCACTATATTTAACTGTAAAGTTTGTCGACCTCACTCTATGTCCTGGCAAACGTATAAATGATACAAACTTCTAAAATATACCAACTTGTAAGGTAGCTATGGGGATCTAGGCATTTCTAGCTAGTGCTTCTGGTTCCCAGGGGAGGTATAGCAGGTTACAGTCTTTGAAATACAGATAAATGCTTAGAGTAAGGTATTAACCTTTGTTCCCCTGTGAAAAACCTTGATTGCCAAGTTACACTTTAGTACTGCTGCCAAGTAATTTATTGGTAATGTAGCAATTTTCTGGCGTAGCTAGCCTTTCATTTGGGGTGGGTTGGGGTTGGCCGAAGCGGTTGAGTACAGAACCTTGTTCCCCTGTGAAAAACCTTGATTGCCGAGTTACACTTTAGTGCTGCTGCCAAGTAATTTATTGGTAGTGCAGCAATTTTCTGGCGTAGCGAGCCTTTCAATTGCGTTGGGTTGGGGTTGGTCGAAGCAGTCGAGTACAGAACCTACACCTCCGAGTTCCACGAGCACTAACGTCTTCTTCTTAACTCCTATTCTAATATATGTCAATATGAATAAAAACATTTCATTGCTCTCCTTAGATATATCATGATAGATACATACATGGAAATCAACATATTTAATATAACAACAAACACTTGTGGTAAGAGTCAATGTCCATCTCAGTTAGCATTTATATGAGTCACATACAAACCCTTTGTGTGGGAGGCTATATTGGCATCACAGGTGAGGATATCACTGTGCCGGGTACAAGCAGATAATTTAAAGGCAAGCATTCACTTAACAGAGTTTATTAAGATTGCCCAATAAGTTAGGAAAGTTAGCTTGTGAAGCATACATATTTCCATGGGGGGAAAAGCTGTGCAATAATGAAGCACCACAATTTATGAAAAAATCTTCTGTACTCACCTTTTGTGTGATTACAAAGAATTTAATGTAAGCTGTGTTTGTACACATCAGATAGTAATTTTCATTTGAGTAATATGGAATAGGAATATCAAGGATAATACCACCTTTGATCATTCTTATCACTAACAATCAAGAGTTTTTTAAAAATTGTCTAACAAAAAAGACCATACAGGTTGAATGGATTTACATTCCAAAAAATATGGACTGTATCTACTACAACTCCATTCCCACATCATGTCTAGTCAGGTGATGTCAATTTATCCATCAAAGCTAGGTTGTGGTAGGTCAAGTAGGCATTATGTAAGAGCATGAACTATTGGTGTATAAGAATACAGTAGATTCTTGTATGCCTATGCATTGTTCCTAATTGTTACCCAGTTGTTGTTGTTGTTTTGGCTTTTCCCGGTTAGGGGTCGCCACAGTGGAACACCGGTCCACTAATGATTGGCAGTAGATTTTTATGGTGCCGAGGTGCCAGCTCAACGCCCAACCTTCAACGAAGGCACACCCATTCTACGCATGTCTTTCGAACACCACTCGACCGCGGGGAGGACATGCAGACTCCACACAGAAGGCGCTCCAGCCGAGAATCGAATGGGAGAACCTCTTGCTGTGCAGCAACAATGCTACCCCTGCACCACCGTGGCAGTATGGGTAAGTATTTATTTATTTTAATTGTAATGGCCAATAATGTGAAATATGAACATTAGTACAGTACAAAGAATTTAAAAACTAATTGTGAAGAAATGAAAGGAAATGTTTCTTTGTCAAGTAATGACACCTTAGTGCATCCAATTTGAATTTACTCTTATACCTGAAAAATGGAGAAAGATTAAAACTTTTTGGATGTCACAGCAGTCCCTCATTCCCATGTTTGAAATTAAAGAGTTTTTTTCCTGTGATATAGTGCAAGCAATGTTTTTTAGCTTGTGAAACTTTATTAATAAACACCCAGTGTTGGTTGAAATTTTAGCATTGTCAGTGAGTGTCTGTAACAATAAAACTGTCTTGAACAGATCCAGTTTCCTTAGAAAATTATAAAAAATCAACCATTAATAGCTTAATCTGTGAGTGGAGTTTTGGAAAAATACATGACATTTTATCAATGAAAGGAATCAATTTGATTGTTTTAGTAAGTATTACTGGAATTTGTACTGAAATGTCCTGAGATACTTAATAATTTAACTACTACCAAATTTGAATGGGTTGCTAACTTTCTAGTACTTCTTGTATTACAGTATCTGAGCAGAAAGGCTGTTTTATCCATTATAATTAAAATACTTGTGCTTGCGTGCTTGCAGTTTATTTTGTAAACACTCTAGTAAGCATTATTTTTGTCTTGATGCATGTGTCTGTTGTTTTGGTCATATTTCTATATGTTCTCTGTGTATTCTAATTCAACAGTTGTAAAAAAATGTGATCCACAGTGCTGCACTGATATTTTCTCAAATAACTCCAAAAAATTGGTAGAACTAGTTGTTATTTTTATGTGTTCCCTTTTATTTCTTTTACTGGCCCGTCATATTTTCAGGCACCAAGGATTTCATCCAGTGACTGACTGCAATGTACTGCTTTATAGCAGTGAGCATTTTTTTTTGTTCCACCGATGCCAAGCAAGAATCAGTATTTGACTAACTTTGTATCTCCTAGGGGATTATTTAAGATAAGCATGAATAACCACTTAGAAAATACAGTATTTCAAAAATCATTCTTTATAACCAGTAGATGTTGAATAATCTAGACACTGACAGTTTGCTGGCAGTACATTTCTTTAAATAAATACATAACTTAAACATTTACGTTATATGCCTTTAGTCAGGAACAACACTTCAGGATGTGCAAACAGACATTTTTATTTACAACACTGGGAGACAATCTTCTTAGCAATTGGTAAATCAGTCTCTCTGGACAGAGAAAAACTGCATCTTTATACACTTTTCTTATCAAACCAATCATGCAACTTTTTACATTTACAATGACTCTAACAAATCAATGACTTTGCAAATGTCCTGATCCATCATGATTTTCGCCTCAGACTTCAGTTTAACACCTTCCTATACATGACCCACCTTCTTTAAGGGTTCTTGTTTTCTGACCATGGAGGTTTCAAACCTTCCCTAGCAACAACAAACTCCTAGCCTGGAGGAGTTAGGCTAACAAATTCCTTCTAGCTAACATGCCTCTGCTCATACAACACCTACGTTTTCCTTGTTACATATCAAAAGAATGCAGTTAAAGCACAGCAGTGACTTCAGCTTATGAAGCTGTATTTTTCCACAGCCCTACATACAAATTATATTTGCTTTCTAACAATCCTATTAGAGCATCATTAATGAAACTGAAATGAATATACATTTTAATAAGCTGATCTTATCCCATAATAGTTTCCCCCCTTTGACACTATCAGTGTCATATCATACATGTAATTATATTTTTATTTTTCTTAACTTGATAAAATATGCTTCAGGATTGTAGTAGTCATCATCATCATCTGTCAAAATTAAACTGTCATTGATTGGTACATGCAGTGGCATTTCATGTGCAGGTGAGGCTAAACATCTTGTAATCACAGCCTGTAGAATAGAAAATACAAAAATGATCACAAAGTACAATGACAATACCCTGGACTATGCTAGTTCCCAGGTTACCAGAAATACTGCCCAACCATCCAAAAAGCATCAATTGGTTTGATGTGCTGTCAAAATCTTTGGTCCTTTGCTCCATGAAATTTGCCAGTTTTTCCTGTTCATCATGATAGTCACTAATATATGAACAGAAACGGCTCCCTATGAGGGCACATGTTCCCCTTTTGCAGCAAGCATTATATCAAGTGGTATTCGATTCTGTAACACCACAGTTCACATTTTAGTAATTTCTCGATTTGCCATCCTGATGTGATGCAAAGTTTCATTGGCCACGTCCTGTAGAATTTGAGAAAGCATGATGATTTCAAGCATTGTCCTTTGCACTCCATACACAGGATTAAAAATCGAAAATGCTTGCTCTGCCCAGTGGACTGCTTGCTTATTTCTGAGTTGACCTGCTGGTGGTTTTTCAAAATCTTGAATAGCAGGAGTAATATAGCCTATAAAACAACATCCAGACCAGTTTGTAGACAACCAGGGGTAGGCATGATTAACACAGATGCACTTCTTCTTCTGCCTTTTTCCCGGTTAGGGGTCGTCACAGTGGATTATCTGTCCGCTCATGATTGGCTGTGGAGTTTTACAGTGTCGAGTTTCCAGCCTGGTGCCCAGCCTTCCACAGAAGGCACACACATGCACACACTCACACCTAGGGCCAGTTTAGAGTATCCAATCCACCTACTGCATGTCTTTGGGATGTGGGAGGAAACTGGAGCACCTGGAGGAAATCCATGCGACCACAGGGAGGACATGCAGACTCTGCACAGAAGGCACCCCAGCCGAGAATCGAACTGGAGAATCTCTTGCTGTGAGATGGCAATGCTAACCGCTACATCACCGCGGCTGCCCATTACCACAGATGTACTAACGGTCACTTATTATGCCCATGCTACATCCCCAGTTATAGCTTTTTAAGTACAAAGAGTCTAACACACTTTTATGCCTGGTGTCATTACATTTGATTTTTCCTACTGGTACAGTCCCATTTCTGGCATAACATGTGTTTCCATGATGTGTGGCTACAAGTTGAAGATACACAACCTTTGAAAAATCAGTTACATTACAACAGGTTAGACTGATGTCAGTAAGGTCCTTTTCAAATGACACTTGTGATGCAGGGATGGGAATCATTGGAATCCCTGCATTAGAATGATGAGGTATATGTGAACATATCCAGCAGTTTGTTTTGTTTAACTTTTTGCCATATTGCCGAAAGACCAGCAAGAAACTGTTTTCTCTCTACCAGTTTATAGAAGGAAACAGCAGCAAAAACAAAGCTAGGGTACCTGTTGTCACTGGATTCATCATGGACTGCTACTGAAGTTGACTTCCTTACTGGGAAGGTGATTTATCTGTCACACCTCAGTCTCCCTCTGTTGGCTGCAATGATTCATTTGGGGTCCCCACATGGCAGGTCTCCTTGCAATGAGACAAATGGATCCACGCTGGTAATCCTGCACAGCGAACAGCAGTCAGGGTTTTCAGCAGGACCTGGAAAGGACCTTTTCATCTCGGGCTGAGGCCATTCTTCTTCTGGAAAATTTTGACGTAAACCCAATCACCCTGTTGTAGTTGATGACAGGGTTGGTCAGGAGGCTTGGGTAATGCTGCTCTTACTGTTCAATGTTATTGCTGCAAAATACAAATCAAGTTCTTACAATATGAAATCATGGCAACATCTGCCAAGGTTAAATCGGCATTACCCACTCGAGGTGTAGCTGGAAGGGCCATGGGTCTCCCCATTAATATTTTATATGGATTCAACTTCCTTGTGGCATTTAATGAGGCCCTCATACTCATTAATGCTAAGGGGAGGCCTTTGGGCCACTTTAAGTAGGCTTCACCACAAATCTTCAAAATTTTGTTTTTAAGGGTTTTGTTTACCCTTTTCGCTAATCCAGATGACTGTGGATGGTTGGGGCAGTGAAGACTCAACTTAGTATTAAAAACTTTGCACAATATCTTAAGTAAAGAATTATTAAAATGTCAAAAAAACAACAACACCTCGTGAAACTAAGTGGAATTCCAGTAAACAGCCAGGAAAGTCCAAATGAAATACAGTCTCAGGAAATCTCAAGGATACTGGTCTTCTTCCAAACATTTTCTTTTCTCAGTTGTGAAAAGCAAAGAATCATCTAATAGAATCCTTGAACAGATGACAGTCCATTGCTAAGTGCTTCTGAGCATAGTAAGTTCCAAAATAGTTCATTACTCTATGTCTAGTTATTAAAATGTGTTTCCTGGTCACTGTTGATAGTACATGGTATACCAAATTTCGGTATAATGTCATAAAGAAGTTTTTTCATATCAGCTTTGCTACATGGGTAAGCTTCCACCCATGCTGAGAACATACACACCACCACCAAAATAAATAGTAAATTATTCATGCTAGGCGCCTGAATGAAGTCCTGCAGCATGTTAACAAAAGGTCCCCAGGGTGGTGGTAAACATGCAGTCTTACTGTTGGCATTTTTACTTACATTATACTCTTGACATATACTGCAGTTCTGTACTTACTGAAGTATCAAAGAGGAGACATGAGGGGCATACCAACTTTGGGTAATTTGATTAAATAAAGCTGTCTTACTAATTTCTCCAAGTCTTTTGGGTTTTTAATACCATGACAGGAATGGACCCCATTCCTAAGTCAAAGTATGATTAAAGTTCATGAAATTAGTATTGTTTCAATCTTTGATGTCAGCCAGTAGTGCTCTTTGCAGCACCCCCAATGTGCCCAGTAATGACTCATTCTGCAGTTCATATGGAGTTACATGTATTGGTAACATATCCAAATATGATTGTATGGGCAGGTAGATGATATGCCCTTACCAGGTAAGGTAGCAAAGAGGCAGGTGCCATCAGTCAGCGGTCCGGATATCGCCATATGCCGCCAGAGGCTTTTTATACATCCGTCCTTGAGCCACCTCTGAACTTCTGCCTGTGATGCTTCAGCTTGAAAGTCTGACAACTTTTCAAAATCAAACACATCATTACTGTTGTAGTTTGTTATAGTTAACATATACAGGTTTTTACAACAATCTACCACTGCTTGTTTAGCAGCTTGGTCTGCCAAATTATTACCCTTTGTTACAATATCTATACCTTTTTGATGTGCATAACATTTGATTACAGACAGCCTTTTAGGTAGCAAAAGTGCATCTAACAATGATTTTATGTACCCTGAATTCTTAATTTGATTTATGTCAGAAACCCTATCTCTTTCCAAAGGTGCCCAAAATCATGTAGCAACCCAAAAGCATAACGGCTGTCTGTAAAAAGATTGGCCACTTTGTCTTTGGCTAACTCATAGGCCTTTTGCAGAGCCTCTAACTCAGCTATTTGAGCAGAGTGAACACCCTCTAATTTTTGTTGCAACAATATTGTTACTTCGATGCAGATGACTATTCCTGAATTCAGTTGCCCCCTTTGATTTCTTTCACAGGAGCTATCCACAAACAAGTTCAGATCAGCATTGGGCATAGGAGTGCCCTTTAAGTCCTTCCTAGGAGAAAGCAAATAGTTAGTTGCACACATAATCATGCTCTTCACAGTCCACAACAGTAGAAAACAGAGATGCAGGATTTAGAACAGGACAGCAGATCACAGCAATAGATGGATCAGAAAGAAGTGTAAGTTCATATCTAGTTAGACATGCAGTCGAGAGTGGTTGAGTTTTCATTTTATGCAAAAGACATCTTTTTGTGCAAGTACTCCTTGATGAAACCAATTTCTTTCATGACAGAATAAAATAAAAGTCTTATCATAGTCTGGTAACCCTAAAGCTGGGGCAGTAGCTAAAGCTTGTTTTAAATTCTGAAATGAATTTTCCTCTTCACTATTCCAAAGGAGAAGCTCTGATGTATCCTGCTTTAAGAACATCATCAAAGATTTGGCAATTTCTGCGTAGTTAGGGATCCACTGTCAGCAGTATCCTGTTATACCTAGGAAAGACCTAAGTTGTTGCTGAGTAGTTGGACATGGGACCTTAAACATTGCATCAATATGAGATGGTAACACCTGCCTGCTACCCTGAGATATTAAATGACCAAGATAACATACTTGAGATGACCACAACTGTAGTTTTTCTCTAGACACTTTTTGTCCCTTTTCTGCAAGGATAGTCAGAAGATGCAGGGTATCCTGCTGACCTTGCTGAAAGGAATTTGAGGATGTTAGTAAATCATCTACATATTGTACTAACACAGACCCACCCAGAAATGTCATATTCTCCAAATCTTTTTTCAGAATTTGAGAAAATAATGAAGGAAATTCAGTATATCCTTGTGGCAACCATGTCCAGGTATATTGCTGTCCCTGATAAGTAAAAGCAGATAGAAATTGACTGCCAGTGTGAATAGGTATAGAAAAGAATGCTGAACATAAATCTATTACAGAAAAGTAACTAGCTGTAGGTGGTATGCAACTCAGTATTGTTGCTGGGTTTGGAACAACAGGAAAAGTAGGCAATACTGCATTGTTTATAGCCCTTAAATCTTGTACAAATCTATAAGTATCCCTTCCTGGCTTTTTCACTGGAAAAATAGGAGTATTACAAGGGCTTTTAGCTGGTATTCTTATTCCTTGCTGCATCAGAGACTGATTTACAAGTTTGATTCCCTGCTCTGCTTCTGGCTTTAGTGCATATTGTGGAACTCTAGGGAGAGGGTTTGATGGGTTTAATTTTATTTTTACTGGTTCTGCTGATTTCAGTATACCTACTTCATTTGCATGCTTAGCCCACAAGTTGGCAGGTGCCTGCTGTAGTAACTCTCCATCTGCTTGTATGCTTCCAACAGGCTGCTCCTCAGCTTCTGCTAAAACTGCCAATACTTCTCCCTCTGATTCTGTCGGAACATTCAGATACACCCCTTCTGGGGTACAGTAAATAGTACAACCCAGCTTGCATAACAAATCTCTTCCTAGAGTAGATTTACTGGTGCAGTAGTATTCAAAAGAAAAGAATGTTTTTCTTCGATTGGACCTGGTATTTGACTATCTGAAGTAATGTTTAACACTGACCTAGTAGCTAAAATGTCCACCAGAAATGGGGTTTTCTTTGAATTTGTTTTCATCTTAACGTAGGGTCCATTCTGATCTATTGGCAGTAGAGGATTAAGATTCACCGGTATTATTTCCTTGACCTAGTCAGTATGGAGCTTCCTGACTCCTTCCAATGTGGGGAAGTGGTGGAGGAAAAACTGCGTTATTATAATTTGGTTGCCATTCAGTTCAAGTATCTTGTACTCTCTGCATTTGCCTGTGTGGGCATTCTCCTCTCCAATGTCCTGCTTCTCCACAATTGAAGCAAGATGTGTTAGATGAAGCTGGAGGGGCACTGCCAGCTCGTTGTTGCCAACCGGCAGCACCTTGTTCTTCTCAGCCTGCAAATCCTCTAGCAGTTCCTCTACCCCATCGCCTGCTTCTGCCTCGACCCGTCGGGTTTTCCAGCTACCTGATTTGTAAAGTTAACAGCTTATCCTCAGTATCCTTTTTCCATTTTTCCTGATACTCTGTACAGTGATTTGCAGCACTTCATAAAGACTCTAAATCCTTTCCTTGCTAGTCTATAAGCGCTTTCTTTATTTGATTTTGTACAGGGGCTTGCAGACCCTGCACAAAGGCTGCTGCAATAGCTGGCTTAGCTTGCTTTTCTGGGTCTGGTATTCCTGAATGTCTAGCAAATACTGTTTTAAGGCAACTCAAGTAGTCTACAGGGGCTTCCCCTTTATTTTGTTTACATTCCTGTATCTTAGACCAGTCAGTCCTAACTTGACACACATCCGTAATTTTGTTTAACAATGCTGTCAGTTTATCTGTTAACGTATTCCCCGTGAGAGTAAAATCTGTTATCTTAGCCTTTTTCAGTAACTGCTTCCTTATTTCATCTGAAGTAACTACCCTAAGCAGCTGATTTAAATCTGTCAAAGTATGATTTTAACATTCTATTACAGTTTTTAATTTCTCTTTGAATTTTAATGTCTCTTCTGTAATATTTGGAAAAATTTTGGACATAGTATGCAAATCAGCAGGAGCAAGTTTTCTATTGTTATCCCCCAGAATTTCCCTGAGAGGTGCCAAAAGATCCCTTCCAGAGGTTGTAATCTCCTGTTGTACCCTGTCATGTGAGCGTGTATGATGACATACAGGAGTGTCAAATACTAATGTCCTTGTTGAGGAAGAAGAAGCTATCTGAGAAGGATAGGAAGAAACCCCCCCTCGACTGCAGAAGCCTGTTCAGAAGATGAGGATTGAACAGGGGAACTAATCTGAGATGTAACAGTATCATGCGGACTGGGTGTCCAATGGACAGTTGATGGAAAAGTGGGGGTCTGAGAAGCAACAGAGTCTTGTACAGGAGGTACCTGTACCTACGCATATCCTCTTCAAAAGTTTCTGCTTTTTGGCCATCCTCAGTTTGTTCCAAACCTGCTAAGACAGGATAAAGGGATCCCTTTTTGCTGGTCTGCACTGCCTTTTTAACCTCTTTTACCTGTTGCAACAATTTTTTATTAGCATCCTGCAGCCCTCTTAATGCTGATTGTTTTTCCCTTTTAAGGGCTTCACTGTACCAAGAATAACATTTTGTCATTTGTTCCCCAACTACTTTGCTTTTCTTTTCTTCCAAAATACCTTTCATTGTCATCAATTTAGTCTTATCATAAGTTCCATTTAATGGAAATTACATTAAATACACAAACAAACTATTGAAAAACGCCAGGAAAACCAAACTTTGAAACAACTACCGCTTTAATCAGTTAAAACGCACTAAATACACACGTTTTTCGTCCTACTAGATAGTAAGACTTCTTCAATAATTCAGCATTCCATTGTATTGGGCGGCACAGTGGTGCAGTGGTTAACATTGTCACCTCACAGCAAGAGGTTCTCTGGTTCTCGATCTCGGGCTGGGGTGTCTGTGTGTGGTTTTGCATGTTCTCCCTGTGTTACTCCCCGTTTCCTCAGGGTCGTCGGTCTCCCCACTCCAATGAAACATGCATCTCCAATTTCTCCCGGGGCCTCCGCTGAAAACAGATGTCCTGGAACCGGAAGCCTGGTCAACAAATGTTAAATAAATAAATAAAAATAAATATACAAACTATTTATAAACTTTGAATCAGTTTGGTGCCAAACGGATGCGATACTGATTCTGAAATTTAAAGCTGTATTCCATGAATTCATTCTTTAATAAATAACTACATTAAATTCATATTTGTATCATATTTAAATATATATACATATATATATATATATATATATATATATATACATATATATATATATATATATATATATATATATATATATATAATTATTTTAATAATAGATGATGATGGAAAACCATTTAATATTTATATTTAATAATAAAACCATAAATAAAATGATGTATATTTATATATAAATATATATATTTGAAAATATATAAATAAAAATTTAAAAAACCCATATCTAAAAACTCTTCATGTATATTAAAAAATACATATAAATATCTAAAAAATATATCTAAAAATTGGTGGACATGCAATGTCTTGACTGATATGAATTCAACTTCTTATCTAAAAAATAGAAAAAATGATAGAAATAATAATAATAATAATAGTAAGTGATGATAAATGAATAAAACATGATAAAAGAACAATAAGTTAATATCAATGCATATATTAAACATTTATAAACAACAACCATTTGGTTGTATATTTAAATATAAATATATAAATATGCAAATAACACATACTTACATTAACCTAACCCATTTATGTTCCTTACCATATAATATGCATACAAATGATTAAAATTAATTTTTTTTGAAAATAACCATACAGAACTTGTTTTCATTTCATTGTATATAAACTCAATCATTCATCTCTCCAAGCTCTTTAATTTTAATAAACATATAATATACTTATTGTTCGTTTATCATGTTTTATATATAACATATTAGAAAAGTAGAATATGTATAAAGTACAAAATCATAAGATAGAATAATATAATTTTACATATTGAATATATACACAGCATACAGTTGCATCGACATATATAGTGTTTTATTCATTTATCATCACTTACTACTATTATTATTATTGTTTTCTATCATTTTTTCTATTTTTTTAGATAAGAAGTTGAATTCATATCAGTCAAGACATCGCATGTCCTGCAATTTTTAGATATATTTTTTAGATATTTATATGTATTTTTAATATACATGAAGAGTTTTTAGATATGGGTTTTTTAAATTTTTATTTATATATTTTCAAATATATATATATTTATATATACATATACATCATTTTATTTATGGTTTTATTATTAAATATAAATATTAAATGGTTTTCCATCATCATCTATTATTAAAATAATTACATATATATATATATATATATATATATATATATATATATATATATTTAAATACGATACAAGTATGAATTTAATGTAGTTATTAATTAAAGAATGAATTCATGGAATACAGCTTTAAATCTCAGAATCAGTATTGCGTCCGTTTGGCACCAAACTGATTCAAAGTTTATAAATAGTTTGTATACAATGGAATGCTGAATTTCTGAAGAAGTCTTACTATCTAGTAGGACAAAAAACGTGTGTATTTAGTGCGTTTTAAGTGATTAAAGCGGTAGTTGTTTCAAAGTTCGGTTTTCCTGGCATTTTTCAATAGTCCATTTAATGGAAATACCCACCCAGGACAATTTTTAGTAAGCTGAAACCAGTCATGCAGATATTTACAACTTTCCTTCCCATAGTTAAAATACATAAAATATGTAGGTGTTCTCTTTTCAGGGATTTGATCTTGCTTGCTTGCTTATCTTTGCTCCCATTTTTCTTATTTTATAAATAAATAATAAACATTTTAGGCTTACCTTACAAGTCCTGGATCCTGGCAGTTCCAAAGACAGAAAATAACTGTAGTAATTCACACACCATACAAGGAGGAAAGGGTAGGAAGTCTGTTGGTGTGCAACAACAGAGGAGAGGTTTCAATCAGCCTTTTCCCACAGCATCCCTTTTTCCCACAGCATCCCTTCACAGCGTGAGCTCAAAACAGCTCCAGCATTGCGATTGGGATGATGGGGCGGATAGGTACTCTGTCCAGAACTGACCATTCTTTTGGACCCTCTGAGGGTACTTCCATGCAGTCACACTCTTAAGACCCAGCGTGCTGTGGGCTCATTAATTTATTTTAACCATGCATACTTCTACGTCCCAATCATGCGGTGGGCTCATAAACTTGTTTTAACAGGTTATAGTCTACATCCCAATCATGCGATGGGCTCATGAACTTGTTTAACTTTATCTTTATCAAATTGGGATGATGGGGCAGATAGGTACTCTGTCCAGAACCAACCACTCTTTTGGACCCTCTGAGGGTACTTCCATGCAGTCACACTCTTCCCTCCAGTACAACTCTTTGGAGTGTATACCTTTAACTCCTAGTGGGTGTGGCCTGAGCCTTTAAAAATTAAGTTATCACCTTACAATTCTAACAAATACTCATTGACAGAGGCCAAATATCAATACAATTATGTTTGCCACCATGTATGCTTCAAAATAAAATATTCTGATACCTTGTATGTAGCATGGTTTTGGAATGTTTAATGCAAGTATGAACAAGTAATATCTGACACCTAGAGGAGCAGTAGGAGGTAACTGCAGATGCACCTGGAGGCGTCACTCGGATGTAATGAGACCCAGCATGCTGTGGGCTCATTAATTTATTTTAACCATGCATACTTCTACATCCCAATCATGCAGTGGGCTCATAAACTTGTTTAACTTTATCTTTAACTTTGTTTCTCTTTTTTTCTCATTCATTCATACATTGGCAAAAATAAAACATCTCTCATACCTCTTACCTTCCAATCCTGAGGGTACTGCCCTTGACACAAAGCACCTCCTTGTGTTAATTTGTCCTTTATTGTATGTGCACATACATTTACTATTCTAATTTTCTGTGGGGTCTTTCCACTATTATGTCTATACCTTACAAACAACTCAGTCAAACAAAAACACACTCATTCACTTATTCTACATTTTGCTAAAAATGTTCTAAACGAGAGAGAAAAAAAAAACAAACCATCTCCTTTTTCCTTTACAACACAATTTCCCTGCCAAGGCTAATATGTTCACACACCATGAATAGTTGTACATCTGAGTATTTGACTATTCCATACAAAGCATTGTGGAATTCGCAGAAAATCTGTGATGGGCCCTATTCCAGAACTGCCTTGCAGTAATACCAAAGTTCATATCCGAGCCATGGCACCAAAATGTTATAGTCATAAATAAATAACATTAAACATTGACTTTATATGCCTTTAGTCAGGAACAACATTTCAGGATGTGCAAACAGAAAATTTTATTTACAGCGCTGGGAGACAATCTTCATAGCAGTTGGTAAATCAGTCTCTCTGGACAGAGAAAAACTGCATCTTTATACACTTTTCTTATCAAACCAATCATGCAACTTTTTACGTTCACAATGATGCTAACAAATCAATGACTGCAAATGTCCTCATACCTCATGATTTTCGCCTCGGACTTCACTTGCACACCTTCCTATACATGACCCACCTGCTTCAAGGGGTCTTGTTTTCTGACCTTGGATGTTTCAGACCTTCCCTAGCAACAACGCACTCCTAGCCTGGAGGAGTCAGGCTAACAAATTCCTTTTACAGTAGCTAACATGCCTCTGCTCATACAACATTTACTTTTTCCTTGTTACATATCAAAAGAATGCAGTTAAAGTACAGCAGTAACTTCAGCATATGAAGCTGTATTTTTCCACAGCCCTGCATACAAATTATATTTGCTTTTTAACAATCATATTATAGCATCATTAATGAAACTGAAATTAATATACATTTTAATAAACTGATCTTATCCCATAATACCCAGTATGGATAAATATTTATTTATTTTAATTTCAATGGCTAGTAATGTGAAATATGAACATTAAAACAGTACTAAGAATTTAAAAATTAATTGTGAAGAAATGAACGTAAATGTTTGTTTGTCGAGTAATGGCATCTTAGTGCATCCAATTTGAATTTACTCTTATACCTGAAAAACGGAGAAAGAGTAATACTTTTTTGATGTCACAGCAGTCCCTCATGCCTGTACTTGAAATTAAAGAGTTTTTTTCCTGTGATATGGTGCAAACAATGTTTTTAGTCTGGGAAAGTTTATTAATAAATACCCAGTGTTTATTGAAATGTTAGCATTGTCATTGAGCGGCTGTGATAATAAAACTGTCTTGAACAGATCAAGTTTCCTTAGAAAATTATGAAAATCAACCATTCATAGCTTGATGTGTGAGTGGAGTTTTGGAAAATACATGACATTTTATCAATGAAAGGGATCAATTTAGCTGAAATATCTGGATTATTTATATAAAGTATGATTGTTGTAGTAAGTATTACTGAAATTTGTATTGAAATGTCCAGAGCTACTTAATAATTTAACTACTACCAAATTTTAATGGGTTGCTAACTTTCAAGTACTTCTTGTATTCCAGTATCTGAGCAGAAAGGCTGTTTATCTGTTATAATTAAAATACTTGTGCTTGCAGTTTACTTTGTAAACATCTAGTAAGCATTATTTTTGTCTTGATGCACAAGTCTGTTGTTTTGGGCATCATTCTCTATATCATCTCTGTATATTCTAATTCAGTAGTTGTGATATAAATGTGACCCACAGTGCTGCATGGATATTTTCTAAAATAACTCCACATATTTGGTAGAACTAGCTGTTATTTTTATATATTCCCTTTTATTTGTTTTGCTGGCCAGTCATTTTTTTCAGGCACCAAGGATTTCATCCAGTGACTGACTGCACTGTACTGCTTTATAGCAGCAAGCAATTTTTGTCCCACTGATGCCAAGCAAGAATCAGTATTTGAGTAACTTTGTATCTCCCAAGTGATTCTTCAAGAAAAGCATGAATAACCCCTTGAATAACCCATTGGAAAATACAGTATTTCAAAAATCATTCTTTATAACCAGTAGATGTTGAATAATCTAGACACTGACAGTTTGCTGGCAGTACATGTCTTCCTCTTCTCACCAGTGCTTCTATTTACATGTGCTAATATACTAGATCTCATTGTCACAAACATGGGGACAAAATGCTCCACACCGGAAGTATATCCCTCATTGGTGAGATCTGATCATAAACTAATCTCACTGGAAAATCATCCCTTCCCCCCCCAAACAAAAAAGACCATAGTGAAGAACTTTCTCTAAACAAAACTTCACACTACTAGACTGGTAGTGTAGTATCCTTCCCCCCCCCAGCCAGAGAGCAAACCACAACAAAACCCAAGCTCCCCCTTACAAATGAATGCCTTCCACCCTCCCACTGGAAGGATGGATCAGGCAATCCCAAAAAAAAACCAAGACTCTTCCCAAAAGGGCAAACGGCCAGTCTGGGTGGACCCAGCCATTAAACAAACTTTACAATAAGAGGAGAAAGCTATTACATGATAGAATAAAAAAATCCAAAAAAGGGAAGTCAAAAAAATCATTATTAAAAAAAAATACGAGCACTCATAAAATCAACTAAAAAAATTTGATGAGAAAAATTGCCATGGATTCAAAGGACAATCATAAGGCCTTTTTCTTTTTATGTTAGGAACCTGGTGGAAACCAAAGACCCAGATATGCTCAGAATTCACAAAAAAATGAAAAAAAATGAAGACCCACACACATTAACCTCACACATACTAGACAGGTTCTCCCTCTCCCCCCACCCCCCCTCTAACTATCTAGAAACTATCCCTGCCGCAGTGTAGCCTCAAGACAAATGAAAATGAGCTAAAGGCTCTCTCTAAAAAAAACACAGCAAGCAGGACTGGGATGGGGGCTGTGGGTGCTACGAGGAGCTAGAGCTATTAACCCCCAACACAAAAAGCGCCCGTAATCTCAGCAGTCAACCATACTCAGCAGCTTGGCCAGGGGGGCGCTGCAGCAGCTGACTGCACCTGTGGTCCCACTCCCACGGACCCTGTGCTCTACGCACCGCCCTTAACAATACCTAAAACTTGCTTAAGCTATGGAAGGGATCATATGGGAGAGAGGATCATAAAGGAGCTCATTGCAGACATTAGACCCGACCTGGTTTGGCTTGGCTGTCCCTGAGGGCCTTTTGCAAGTGAACCTTGGTGAGCTTTTGGCATGGTCACTTTGGGCAACATTTGTCAGGCCATTGATGAGATACCCTTTCAACACCCAGACAAAGCTACCGATGTACTGCAAAATTTAACAGAAAACACAAAAAAAAATGTAAACCCATATGTCACAAAGGGAAACACAAGTGTAGAAAGATCAGCAGAAGCAGCTTTGTGGTGCTGAAAGGTCCAAAAATGTTAAGTCATACAAGCTCACAACAGGTGCAAGTCCACCTCCTATGTTGGCAGCATTGACAGTCAGATCCTCTAGGCACAGAGGGAGGACTTGAAGTACACAGTTTTTGGGCAGGCGAATACTTTCCATAGTGAATACATTGCTGCAGGGCGGAGAAAGATCATCAGCAGTGCCCACTCCTAAATGGAATAAGATCAGTGGAGAGCTAGCAACAGAATTTAGTTGGTAAACACAATACACTAATGAAGAAAAACAAAAAAAAAAATAAAGGTATCTGGACAGACCACAAAGCACAGAAGAGGATATCAGAAAGGGTCCACCCAACCTGGGATAAAGGGACTTTGACCCCTTACAACACACATTGCAGATGAGTGTTTAGAAAGATCTTCTACATTGCCCACCTGATCATGGATTCTACATGCATCATGAATCAGAGAGGTCATTGTTCCCCTGTACTCTTCACTTATCAGACCAATGATGCAGTGTACAACGCCAGATTTAAGAAACTCCAATGCCCCACATTCGAGGATTGATCTGAAATTCCTGCACAAGGGATAAGACTAAGGGAAAGTTCCTCAAAATGTGCCCAATGATTGAGAACTCCATCACTCTGCCAGTATGCTCCAAGACTCTCCAGTTGCCAAATGTGCCCATGTGGATGACATGTCCAACCCGGAATTAATGGACAATCAATGTCCAACCCGAAAAAATGATAAAAAACCACCAAATGCAATTTAACCACACCAAAATGACTTGCATTGGAGGCGTAAATTTGGGCTAGAGAGATGATAGGTTGCACTCGTATCAGAGACTTCTATGCTGTGGAGAGAACCTCGGTCCATGTGAGCAGTATCCTGACTCTTGTCTAGGAGAAATCTACACCTGTGGATGGAGATCGTGTGGTTTTTTGTCATGCCTCGACACAGTCAACAAACTAATGGGCTGCTGACAAATTTTTTATAGCACATAAAATTTTTAATATTTAATGAAGTGGGGTGATAAATGTAGGCTAGGCCTAATCAAAAACTATATGAAGCTGTCTGTTTTAAATTCTACTAACGCTGTAGTGTAACATCTTTGTAATTAAACAGGCCATGACGTAACACCTGCATCTGTTTTATGCTTGCAACCTTCATTTCTTCTATACTTACTGAAAACTATATAAATTGTATGTTTAGACAAAGAATCACATGGTTGTAAAGTTATGCAGGTTCTTCCTATCTAGGTTATGTACTGTTTTTTGCATGTTATCTTAATTTTAATTTACTGATGCATGCATCGTCCTGTAAATGCTGTAGAAATTGTGCTTTCTTTCTTGCCAGTCACCTTGTAAAAGGAAGTTTGAATGCTGAGCTCTTTCTACTAGGCTATTTGTAGCTTTGGGGTTGAAAATGGTGGATTCTGGCTCTGACCTCTCCACACTTGCCACCATTATGAAAATCAAAATGTATAGAGTCGATCAGATTATGTCACTTCACACTGATACAAGGAAATGAAATTCCCCTACACCTGTAGCACTTATATAGGTTTTATATTTACCTAGATACTGTCTTGTACTTTGGAGCTAATAAGTCTCACAATAGTACTGTTTGTTTTACAGTACAAACTGTTATAGCCACAAAAAGGGACAAATTATTCTGGCTGCTTTATACAGGTCAACTTCTTTTATAGGTGTTGGATCATAGCTGTAAGATATCCATCTTTACATGAAAATCATCAATATTGTATGACACTGAAAATAGATCTGCCTTCACTAACTGACAATGTGTTGTTGTCAAGTCTCACCTTTATTCTCACTGATGAGTCAGATCCAATGTATCAGATCTGTCTCAGCCTTTACAAAAGCTTGAAGACTTCATCAAAGCCCATGGGCATCCTTCCCTACCCATCACATAGTTCCCCAACTTCCTCAGATCTCGTTTGCCACGCTGCAAGAAGGATTTTCCAGCAAGCTCTGGGCTAAGTTTTTTGCTAAGTTTTTGCTATTGTTTATTACTTTCCACATCTTTTAGTATTATTATCTCCATACTTGTTTCTTTTTCTAGAGTTTTGCCTTCTGACATAATTCATACTCTTTCATCGCTGATGCAACACTTCATCCTCTCTTTGGATGCTTAATTGTTCACATTACATTCACAGTTACAAGAAAGATACTGACACAGAAAAGGAGGAATTTGTTTATTGACAAATTGTAATTATGAAGGAGACATCCTTCAGATAAGATGTTAAACCAAGGTCCCATATGCCTGAGTCGATGGTAACTCGGTTAGAAGTGAAAGATCCCACAGTGCTTATTGAAAAAAAAAGAGTTGAGAAGGTTCCACAGTGCCTTGCCAAATTTCCCCTAGTCAGTATGAACACCATCTTGGATCTTCTCTGAAAATAGGCCACTGGCCTAGTGGGACTAAACCAGTTAACAAAGTGTAAATAAAAAATAAATAAATAATATGTGCATAAAGCAAGATTTTCAAGGAAACCTTGTCAATAATCAGTTCTCTAACACTACAGAGTGGCAGCTCTGTCAATCTCTGACCTTCTTGAACATCACATCAACTACCCCATTTTCACTCATAATGCCATACATATATAAATTACACATAGGCCACCATACAGTCTGACAGGGAAGAACTGGTTAAAATTCTCTACACTCTCCACGGGCAACCTGCTCTGTGAGAGGGTTGGCTAATTAGTGCCAGATCAGTTATGGGCTTTACGGGTAGACGAGAATGGTGGCTGGAGTGTAATGCCCTCAGTGGAAGGGCAAAGGTAAGTCATAATAAATGCATACAGCAATTCTGCAGACTTGACTATCCAGAGGCTGGGAACCAGCATACCCAATTCCACCTGTCCAATCAGGGATGACAGTTTGGTAATGAAGGAAAGAGGTTGGGAGTTTTATCAGCCTTGAATTGGTTTCATCAGGCTTTGGGGTTAAGGGACTTAGTTAATTCATTTCAAGTACAGTTAGTGCTTAAAAGGCTGGGGGAGGCAGATGCCCAAGATTCTTGACAAGACGTACCCCATAGTTCCAGCTGTATTATGTAAACTATGGCTTGCTGTTTCAGATGTTTGCTTTTCTTCTTATGAGGTAGCATTATTTAGGGCTGCCTTTTTGCTGGCTTTTTGTGGGGCATTTAGATGGCTGAAATTGTCCAACTAAACAAGAAGAAAAGCCAGCAGACAGTCTTACCTTTGGCCCATCTACATGTGCTGGGGAGGACACTTGGATTTATGTGGCTAAATCCAAAATGGATCAAGAAGGCAAAGGTAATTGTGTAAGAGTGGCTACCCCAGAGGGTTTGGAATGGGAAGTGACTACAGTGATGCTGGCGTACCGCAGCTATAGGGGTATGTTAGATGGTCCACTCGTTTGCCATCAGCAAGGTAAACCTCTTGCACATTATTAGGTGAGAGCAGTTTTAAAGAAGGCAGTTAAGTCGAGTGGCTTAGACACAGACAGGTATACATTGCATTATTTTCGGATAGGTGCAGCCTCATACACACATGCAATTGGGGCCTCATAGGCTGATATTATGACAATGGGCAGGTGGAAGTCCAATGCTTATAAAAGCTATGTAAGGTGTAAACAACTTTAACTCTTGTCCTTTGTATTTCAGCTCACACATCATCGGACCAGAAATACATCTGGATAGTTGGTCACTCTTTTATTCAGAAGCTTCACCTCTGGGTTCAGGGCAGGCTGGGCTTATCCTTCCAAAGAGGAAAACGAGCTTCTTGTAAACCAGTTTGATATGGGGCATCAGGAATGCGGTGGCATCATCTAATTGCAGTACTACAACAAGAAGCAAGAAGTGGTAAACCTTCTACAGCCATGGTGTTACACCTAGGGGGTAATGATATTGGTCATCATCCAATAAAAGATCTAATTGGCATGATGGTACAAGAGATAAATTGCATGCATGAATGCTGGCCACAAGCCATTATTTGTTGGACAGAAGTGGTACCGAGAAAAAGATGGAGGGGAGCTAGATCCATTAAAGCTGTGGAAAGAATGAGACAGAGAATTAATAGGATAAGGTGTTGATGGACATTAATGGGTTGTACATTCCTCACCCTGGCATTCGGGTCTGGTGGCCAGATAGGTATGACAGGGATGGGGGTTCATTTATCTGAAGCAGGTTCACTTTTTTTTTTTTTTTTTAATAAGGAATTACAAGCAGGTTTAGCTCTGAAGGGCACCGACCTAGAATAGGATGAGATGTGCTGGTGGAGGAATATTCTTCCCTTCTGTGGCGGAAGGTAGGAAAGGTAAGGGAGGCCAAAGTAAGTGGGGGGAGGTCACAGGACTCTTTAGCTGGACCTTTCACAGGCCAGACAGCCCCAAGGGATTGTTGCCAGGGGACTTATCAGCCTGGCAATGGCTCCTTGGCAGATTGTAAGGTGGCCCAGAGGAATTGTGATGAATTGTGAAAAGTTGTTATTATGTGGGTATGATGAATCAGAAGGGACAGATATCAACAGTGCTGTCTGTTGTCTTGTAGGTTTAGGAGAATGCTATGAAAGAAATAAATGGCCTCCCTAATATTCCTGCCATTTGCACATCTCATAATAATTGCCTTCTATTAGAGAAAGGTTATTGACAGTAATTGGCAATAAACACATAGCTGTGGCCATTAAATCCATCTGCGGTCTCTGTGTTTTTATTGAATATGTACCTTATGGTAAGTTTGACTTGTTAAACATGCAACCTTGATACATATGTTGACAATGATGCTATGGAATAACATGTTCTCAGCTGGTTTTGTATATAGCTCAGTGACTTGATATGGACCATTAAAGGAATTATGAACAATGTGTTGAATGTTTTATGTAAGTAACATGGAAGGTTATTTCGGAGGCATCAATGGCAAGGTACCAATTTTGGACAACAACAGCTTGTAAGCTACATCGCAGCAAGCTGTCATTTGTCCGAGGCAGGTCAGCTCGGACTCAGGTTTCGGTGAGGGGAGAGGTGTTAGGGAACAGGTAGGGTCAGGATAGGTAGGAGGGTTGAGGTGGGATGGGCTATCCTGGGGAAGGATTGAAAAGGCTGTGAACAAAGCAAATCAGTGTTTTCAATGTCTACCTTGTCCCACCCAACCCTCCCCCGTGTAAAAGCAGGGGGTAGTTGAGAGTTAGTTTATGGTCAGGTAAGTTACTTAAGGAACCCATGGCCTGCAAAGGTGATTGCATTAGGGGTCTGGAAGAAATTTCCTGTTTTCCCCACTGGGTTTTTCAGGTTTTCGCCTTCTCCTTTGGGTAAGATAGACAGGTTAGGCTAGTTTGTCACAGTCATGTAAGCAGAAGGCAGGAAAGGTAAGGGAGGCCAAGGTGAGTGGGGGGGGGGTGTCACAGGGGATTTATAAGCCTGGCAATGGCTCCTTGGCAGATTGTAAGGCGGCCCAGAGGAATTGTGATGAATTGTGAAAAGTTATGATGTGGGTATGATGAATCAGAAGGGCCGGATATTGACAGTGCTGTCTGTTCTCCTGTAGGTTTAGGAGAATGCTGTGAAAGAATAAATGGCCTCCCTAATATTCCTGCCTTGCGCACATCTCATAATAATTGACTTCTATTAGAGAAAGGTTATTGATAGTAATTGGCAATAAACACATGGCTGCGGCCATTTAATCTATCTGAGGTTTCTGTGTTTTTATTGAATATGTACCTTATGGTAACCTTGACTTGTTAAACATGCAACCTTGATACATATGTTGACAATGATGCAATGGAGTGACATGTTCTGAGCTAGTTTTGTATAGAGCTCAATGGCTTGATATGGATCATTAAAGGAGTTATGAACAATGTGTTAAATGTTTTATGTAAATAACATGGAAGGTTATTCTGGAGGCATTAATGACAAGGTAAGGTATCTGTCAAGTGTGGTTATTGGATTACTAGACTTTAGTAAAGGCAGGTAGAGCTGTACCAATCTTGGACAAACAGGAAGTTCATTCTTGACTCCAGTGTGATTCCCCTTTTGGCTTAGCTGCATGTTCTCCCTGTTGTCTGTCCCTGAACTGTCCATGTTGTAGCTTCCTTTAGTTTCTGAAAAAAGAGAATTCCCCCTACTTTTGCGAATGGGTAGACTTGAATGAGAAATGCTGTTCAGAGGTTTCCAATGTAGAAAAGGCCTATCCCTGTGGGTTTTTGCCTTTTCACTGTCCTCCCATGGACTGCCTCTTCCTGGCCTGACCCTTAGCACCTTTCTGATTGATTCCAAATTCCTGTCCCTTCCCTTTCCCCAACTTTGGTCCAAAACCAGACTAAGCCTGGCCACTATTTATTAGCACCTCTGTATTACTACATTCAAATATAACAGTATCAGAAACAAATTTACCACTTGAAAGCATGATGTCAGATTGGCACACCTGACTTTGTAGGAATATTGAAATCCTTGTTAAAAATCTGGTGATTCTCCCACTTTGTATATTGGCAGCATTTAATTTTTTCACAGTGATCTGGAACCTGTACGGGTTGGGGAAGACTGTTATTAGTCAAAACACCCTTGACTTTGTACTCGTCACTACCTTGTCAGACAACACTGACCATGAATCAAACTGGCTTGTCTGTGAATGCATTCTAACATAAAAGTTTAAGCTACAAATCAGGCTTCTTTATCAGTCACTGCCAGCATCACTTAAACCCCTAAATTACTTTACATCTTTGATGATAATCCACCTTTGAGAAGACACACCTGCTCTCATGGGTAACTTCAGCATGCATTGGGATAAAAAAATAGATTGCTGCCCTTTGATTTCTAGCTAAACATGTTTTTTTCACAAATAATTGATCAAACCTAGTTACTGCAAGTATACAGCTACTGGCTGCCTATGTCTCAGCTGTCCCAAAAGATCCACAACCCATCTTGTTTAATACTCTGTCTTCAGTGACTACTGTGTAACTGCCACTTAATTTTCAAGCAAGTTACAAAGGACAAAGGGAAGAATTGTCCCATACACTAAGTTGTCCAAAAGGACTATCAGGTATGCATATCCCTAGTAAGATCTGTCTACCATCTCAGGCCACTCTGACTGACTGTAACCAGGACCAGACTTAGACAAATTGGTACCCTAGACAAAGAGGTCACAGCACCTCCCCCAACTGCCCACTAATCCCTCCAACCACATATCACCCAATACTCCCATGGCCCTTTCATTCTGGCCTATCTACACCATCCATATTATTTTTTTTCTTCCTTTTCTCGCAGTTTGTATTACTCTTTTTTTCCTCTGTTCATTCATTCATTCATTCATTCATTCATTCATTCAACACATCCTAAATAGGCAATATTACACTCTAATAACTGTGGAGGAAATATGTACATTAAGCCATGGGGGGGGGGGTCCTAGATGCTCTGATGTGCATTTCAAAGTTTTTTTCAATTCAAAAGAGCCTGTTTTATCCAATGATGGCCTGAAACAAATTCTGATTAAGGAAAGAAATTCAGTCTTGTTTTTCAACTTTATCTTTTTCCTGCTTCATTTCAACACATACTAACTGACCAGAATTGTACTATAATAGATGTACAATCCTGGTCTGAATTAGCATCTGAATTAAGCTGGTGGCTCCTAAGCCATTGACAAGGATTGTACGGTAATTAATGTGGAGGAACAATCTGAATTATGCTCGAGGTACAAGGGCTCCTAAGCCGTGGAGGTTCTGGATGCTACTGGTGCATTTTAGACATTTTTTCCAACCTTTTGATCAAATGATGGTCTAAACAAAATCATGATTAAAAAGCACTTCAGTGTTACTTTTTCCTGTATCATTTCAACAGGTCATAAGTGGACAAGACTGTACTTGGAAGAAATAACTGCATTAAGCTGGGGGTCTGGAGGCTGCTAGGCCAACAGAAGCCATGAGGGTTCTAGATGCTCTGAGGTGCATTTTAGAGATTTTTTCAACCTTTTGCTCTAGTGATGGCATGAACAAAAATATTCAGTCTCTTTTTTGGATCTCATCTGTGTACCTGCTGGATAGGGGAAACAGGTGCTGACTTTGAGGGAACATTGGCGAAATTCCCAAAAGACAGCCACATTGTATATATCTCACTCTCTGTCAGACTGGCCCAAATAGCATATAATATATTTCAACCTGTACCTGTCAGACATAAAAACATCATGCCTCCTTACACTCCTATAAAATATCAACAGAACCAGCGTTTAGTTCGACAAAACAGCAAAAATGAACTGAAAACAAAACGCTGATATACCACACGCTAACAATGAATTTCAGCCAAAGGAATGCAGCTCCAAAAGACACAATGTGCAAAATGATATAAAATTTAATGGTAAGCGCTTTCACTCATATCCAACGAGCTTCATCAGACCAAACAAGTACATTAAACTGCAAACATTTAAATAAGTAAAATTGGCGCCAAAAACAACCAGATTTAAAGCGCCAGCCATACACAATAAATTAGTGTCTTAAACTACTATACAAAACCAAATAAATAAAATAAAATAAAATCAATAAGCATTATTGTAAATGTTACATATATATGTAAACATGTACAGAGACATGTAGTGAATTAAAGATACTTAGGGGTAAATAGATTACTAAATATTGTAATAAATAACTGATGTCATGATTATCTTTTTAACATCAGAACAGGTTTGACTGAAATGGAATCGTTGATTCCAGGTTGTGTCATGGCATCAGTGAATAATTGCCACCAATATTCCTTATAAGCTAAGAAGTTTTTTATGTTACCCCCCCCTGGGATCTGCTCGTATAGTGTCAATAATGGCAAACTTAAAATAATGTTCTTCACCCTTTCTGTTAATATGCCTGTAAAGGGCATTTTTAGTGTCCTTTGTTCTAATACTGTATCCATGAGAATAAATCCTCTTTTTAAACTGTCTTTCTGTCCTGCCTATATAAAAAGCTGGGCAGGACATACATTTAGCTAGATAAATAAGCATACTAGTTCTACAGTTGTCTTTCTTAAATCTAACCACAGTTTTGTTAACATTTTCCAATGTAATTTGTTTCTCCTCTAAAATGTCCTTACACTGATGGCAAGCTCCACATTTAAACGTGTGTGAGTTTAAAATATTCATTGATTGGGATCCATTCTCCAAAATACTTTTCAAATTTCTACCCATCTTATAAACAAAATGTGGTTTAAAACCAAGTATATTCAAAATATCTTCCTCAGTAATAAATGTTTGCCAATACCGTGTCATGATGTTTTTCACGGCTTGTGAATATGGACCATATTCTACTATACATGCTCTGTTAAACTTTGCAGTTGTACTATCCTTTTTACTTTTTTTAATGTCTATCAGATTTAATCCAGTGGTGTGATTATCTCTGTTAAGACCCAACAGGGGTAAATACTTCTTTCCCCATTCATCTATAACGTATTTAATTGTGTCTGACATCATCTTTTCATCATACCCTCTTTCTCTAAAAAGCCCAGTGATAAACCGAACCTCATCAATCATGTCATTGAAATCAGATGTCATTCTAACAGCTCGAATGAGTTGTCCTTTAAAGATGTTATATTTGAGCTGTCTAGGATGATTACTATTATATTCTAAGTATGAGTTCGTAAAGGTGGATTTTCTATGTATCCTAGATTTAAATCTGTTACCATCAAAGCTGATTAGTGTATCCAGGTATGCAACTCCAATGCCATTGCTTTCCGAAGTAAATTTAAGATAGTTGGTACTATCATTTAAGTATTGTACAAAGTTATTAAATGTATCAATATCTCCATTCCATAAGATATAAATATCATCAAGGTATCGTGAGTAATACTTGATAAACCCCGAATATTCGCTGTTGAATATAGTGGACTCCTCCCAATCAAGCAATACCAAATTGGCGTATATGGGGGCACAAGCAGCCCCCATAGCCACACCTTTGGTTTGCCGAAACATTTCCCCTTCAAAGAAAATGTAGTTGTGATCCAGTACAATACTCATTAAATCGACCAACATACTTATTCTGTCCCAACTGAACCCTGTGTGTTTTCTCATACTGTTCGTGAAGGCTGCTAAACCTTCATCAGGGGGAATACAGGAGAACAGATCCACAATGTCTATAGAAGTGAACAGTAACCCATGACCATCAAGGTGTGTTGGGAAGTTCTTTAAAAATTCCCAAGAATCTTTGACAAGATGTTTAATTTCTGAATAAACTGGTTTCAGTAATGTGTCAATAACTACACCTAAGGGAAAGGTTTTGGATTTTCTCCCAGAAATAATCGGGCGGAATGGAGGGTTGTTGATGTCCTTGTGCACCTTGGGAATACCTACAATGGTGGCCATGTATGGAAATTCTACTGCCAAGAAGTTGTGCAGCTCTTCATCAATTCTATGTTCTAAAAGGAAATCTTCCAAGAATAGGTCGATTCTCCTATACGCAATGTGTATTTCGTTAAGTGATACAGTAGTGTAATTCCCAGAGTTGTGTAAGATGTCATGCATAATAGAACTGTAAGCAAAGGCGTCAAACAATACAATTCCTCCACCCTTATCGGGTTTCATAATACGGATGTTATTATTTGTCCGTAGCTCATCCAGTAATATCCATTCTTCCCCTGTAAGATTATTCTTACTCTTCTTGTTAAAAGCTTTGTTGTTGAATTTGTATAATTCCCTGCACACTTTGTTGTCATAATTCTGTACCTGAGTATTGTTAACAGGTATAAAGCAACTTTTTTTCTTCAGCTTGTTGTGAAGTGCAGTGTTCTGTTTATGTACATAAATATATATATATGTAACATTTACAATAATGCTTACTGATTTTATTTTATTTTATTTATTTGGTTTTGTATAGTAGTTTAAGACACTAATTTATTGTGTATGGCTGGCGCTTTAAATCTGGTTGTTTTTGGCGCCAATTTTACTTATTTAAATGTCTGCAGTTTAATGTACTTGTTTGGTCTGATGAAGCTCGTTGGATACGAGTGAAAGCGCTTACCATTAAATTTTATATCATTTTGCACATTGTGTCTTTTGGAGCTGCATTCCTTTGGCTGAAATTCATTGTTAGCATGTGGTATATCAGCGTTTTGTTTTCAGTTCATTTTTACTCCTATAAAATATAGCCACCAGTATATACATCTGATATTTTTGAGGAAAGTAAAAAATAAAATGGCCACAGTAGCTTCTGACTTGTTACTCCTAGAAAGCACACTGATCCTTTACAAGATAAAGTAATCCTCTATGCAGATCTCAGAAGTTTTTGAGCAAAGTTACAGAAATAATGACCACCCTGTGCCTAGCCCAACATAATCACTGTATACCCTGAGGTTTGAGAAAAAAAGAAATAAGGACCTTGCTCTAGCCCCCCCCCCCAAACAGAAAGTACAAATGATCTCCTGTGCACATGTCTTTGAGGGACCAGTTTTTGAATAAGTAGGTTTCAGGACAGAGGCTACCACTAAATCTGTGAAAAATTTCACTTATGCAGCTTTGAAGTGTGGGGGCCACCATTCCCACAAAAGCTTTGAAGGTCCTGTTGTCATGCAGAACATTGTATGCCTTACTTTTTGAAAGATAATTTAAACTGAGCAAATCACAAGATTGTCAGTTACTTTCACCAGACATCCCCCATCCCCACAAGGCAGTTATAGCCACTTTTGTGTACATGTCAGACATCTGACTGTGATAGAAGAGGCTATACATGTAATGTAGTTCACCTTTGCCCCAAACAAACAGTTGCCTCACATTAAAGTACAGAAGATTAAGGATCTATTATTTCCTGTGGCCTAGTGGTCCAGGGTTTATGTCCCTCAGCCTCTGTTGTCTAACTGTATGACTCTTGAGCAAGTCACTTAAGCAGCCAACACTCCTGGGCTGAGTCTGAAAAAGATCCATGGAGATCAGTGTTCTACACTGGTAAACAGATAACATAAAATAAAATATTCCAAGTTGCTTCAAACATTTCACATTAGTCATGGAAACCCAGACTAATCAAGCAAAAGCAGACAGGTAATAATTTCCTCCACAGACAGTCCCAATAATTATAGCTATGTTGTCTATGCATATCTCAGATCTCCAGTTAAGTAGTCTATCTTACTTTCCAGACAAGCACAGTAGTCTTGAAAATCAGACAGAGATTGTTTAAACTGAGGAAAAAAGAAAAGATCAGCTACTTTCAAGAAACAGCTCCAACCCCACTTAGAAGTTATAGCTGCTTCTGTGTGCACTAGGAACGATTGTGACAAAAAGATAGCCATGTATTGCATTTCATTTCTGTGAACTTCCACTCAAACTGAAGCCACACATTAAAAGTAGTCCGAGTTGCTTCACATAAATTACACTAATCCTGCAAATGCACACTAGTTCTGCAAAGTCAGAGAGTAACTGTTTAAACTGAGAAAAACAAGAGGATCAGTTACTTTCTGCAGGCAGCTCCGACCTTACCCAGCAGTTACAGCTAAAAATGTTGGCTATGTATTGTATTTGAGCTTTGTTCAATGGAAACAGTAACCACACACTAAAATAGTTAAAGTTGCTACACATAAATCACAGTAATGCTACAAATGCACACTAGTCCTACAAAGCCAGACATTGATTGTTCAAACTGACGAAACAACAAGAGGTTCAGTTACTTTCAACAGACAGTTCCCACCTCTACCCAGCAGTTATATTTATTTTTGTATGCAGTTCAGATGATGATAATGATAATAAAAAATGATGGCCTGTATTGTGTATCAGCTTTATTCCATGCAAACAGTTGTTATATATTAAAATAGTCAAGCTGTTTTGCACAAATCACATTAATCATGCAAGTGCACGCTAGTTTTGCAAAGCCAGCTACTGATTGTTGAAAAGGGACAAACAACAAAAGAGTCATTTACTTTTACAGATAGATCCAAATGCGCACTAGCCCTGCAAAGCCAGATAATGACTGTTTAAAATGCGAAAACAAGAGGCACAGTTACTTTATGCAGACGACGCATCAAAATTTACTTTAAACACTCCACAGTATGTGTTTTAATAAAATTCACCCAGCCCTCTAGTCAGTCATGCTTTCCCCTGCTTTAACAGATGGATAGCATAATGTCTATTGTGGGGCTCCTACTCACCTGCAACCCCCAACACAAGACCTCAAGGCTTTTAAAAATATGTTAATAACAGTTGATATATATATATATATATATATATATATATATATATATATATGTGTGTGTGTGTGTGTGTGTGTGTATGTGTATATATATATATATATATATATATATATATATATATATATATATATGTATATATATATATATATATATATATA